>NW_016159149.1:69591-95581 GCF_001687245.7 Rhagoletis zephyria
CCGATTCTCATATAACGGTAAATTTAAGAAATGCTTGAAACTTCAATATTTCGAAATTGAAGGACGCTAATTTACTCAAAATTGATACACCTCGGCTTACCATCTAGCGGAAGGTTTCGGAAGGGTGAAAAAACATATATTTAATACTTGCGCCGGGTATTTAATGTTCGGCTCCGCCCGAACTTAGACTTTCTTACTTGTTTTTGTTTGTTGTTGGACCATTGAAGGTTTGGAGTTATAACTATTGCCGTTTTCTCAATTTTTCGGGGCTTTTAAGAAGTTATTAACGCTATTTGAAAAGTTTCGCAGATTTCAGAAATTTTGAGATACTCCAAGGTTTTCTGGAATTTTGGAATTTTCCTGAACATTTAGAAATTTTTCAACGCTGAATTAAATTTTTTTCGGGATTTTCAAATTACGGAATTTAGCAATTTAATTTTTTTGTTTCTTCTTGAATCATCTCGAAATTGGATTTGTTAAATTTTTCAACATTTTAACTTTTGGCTCTTTTCTCAATCTTTTGGCGCTTAGAGATTAATTTTGAATGCTTAGAGATTAATTTTCCCTAAACAATTTTTTTATATTTTTAAAGTCTTTTTTATTGGTTTTTCTTTGAAATAAATTTTTCCAAAAAAAATTTCAGCACAAAGTTTATGAAACTATTTTATTTAAAATAGATGGCAACTCTCTTAAAATATTTGCTTCTATTAAAATTTTCTACAATTTTTTATTTTGTAATTTTATAACAGGTGGCAACTCTTTTAAGATTTGGTTGACTTAATTTTCCCCTATTATTTTAAGTCTTGATGATTTTAAGACTGCTGGCAGCCCGGCCAATATGCAGGTTTATAACAACTTTCCTCCTAACGCCTTTATTTGAATAAAATTTTCGCTATTTGTTTTATTTAATAACCACACTGACGGAATTTTTTAGCTCACTGCCTCTTTAATTGATTAAAATTTTTGGGACTGGTGGCAACTCTGCCAAGATGTACATTTATTTGTTTAGAGATGATTATTTTTTGCAATATTACATTTTTTTATTTATTTATTTAATTTTAAGTTGGTTGGCAACTCTATAAAAACATATAGTAGTATTTTCAAATATGCCTTCTTTGCTAATTTAAAACTGCATGTAAGTGAAACTAAGTACATCAAATATCAGCAAAGGTTTTGAACCCCATCCACAAAAGCCATCCATGCAGCCCTCTGAGGTGCAATCGATTTATTAGTCATACATGGCGTATACATACGTAATCAGTTTGCCCTAAGAGCTGCTGGCCGGCATTTAGCGAAGCATTGGATTACTCACTCGGCTTTTATGGAATTCAAATCTGGATTTTTTTCGATTTCGTTGCATGCATGCATACATACATATATACACGTATGAGAATCAATGCTTGCTTGCAATCTTCGCTAACGCTGGCATTCAATCAACCTTTGCCCGTTTATTGTTCCTCCTACACATAAGTATGTATGTAATACACACACTTAGCCTTTTGTTGCTCGGCTATTGTTGACAATACTTATTACAACAATTTATGTTGTTGTGATTAAAATTGTAGTATATGTATGTACGTTTATTTGCTCGAAATTATAAATTTGGCAACAAATTTACATACATATGTATTAAACATTATACACGCTCATGCATACACCCATAAATATAAATGCATTTGAGTGAGTTCCAATTTCTGTTGCACAATTTGTGGCTTCGTCAATGTTCAATAAATATTCATGCGTGCTGCAAATGTACATACATGCATGCATGTATGTGCATTATTTATGTAGGCATTATTTAACTGGGTACCACAATTCGAATTTCCTGTTGTATTTGTGCTTACACAAGCAGTTATGGCATTGTATTGTGCGTTTGACGAAACCGAAGCTATGAAAATTTTTCTTCTTGCATAAAATACAAATAAAATATGCATTTATTTATTTTGAAAATATGTATTTATTTTCGGGCACTTGAGTGTTTTCTTTTCCCTAAGTGTTTGCCAACGAACTTACCAATTTATTTAATGTACTCGCCATGTACTACACAATTTTTTTCTCTCTTTTAAAAGCCATTTTACTTGAAAATATTTATTTTACTTTATGGTTGACCTAACTAAGTCAAGCAAAAATCGTTGAATGCAAATCTGAAATATGCATTGGTCAATAAACTGATTTGAATAGAAATTGAGAGCAACAGAAAACAAGTAAGGTCAGTGGTGTCTTCGGCTATGGCGACAACTTCATATCTTTCATGAATATCAGAAAATTATACTTCAACCAATTACTGAATTTGAAATTATTTAGTTGTCTGGGAGCTAAACAAATATTTATATGCATACATACATAGTCGTAAGAGTTATATAAAAAAACTCATATATGAACAACAAGTTTACGGTGGTTCAAAATTGGAGTTTTTGTTCACAACTCACTGGAGCCTTCGTTTTTCACTCAATTTCATTATCATTTTTTTAATGACAGCTAATAAAATTTGCAAGCGACCAGTTGAGCCTGATTTTTGAATTTTTGGCTGTTCATACTAAATTTTTTAGTACAAAATGCAGAAATGGTAGCCATTTTTAAGAAAATCGATTCTCCCATTCCAGTTCATAAATGTTACATAGTAAAAATAATAAAAATTTTAAAGGTTACAAAAAAATGTTCACCAAAATAAAAACTTTGTTTTTAGTTTCTATTAAAATGTGGGATTTTTCAATTTTATAGATCATTAAATTTTAGTATAACCAAGTGGCAAGTGGCAAAAAATATTTATTTTGTTGAACATTTTTTTAAACATTTAAAATTTTTTGTGAAACTTTTTTTCGTGTCGGGGGAACCCTATAATTGTTGTAATGATCTATTAAACTGCATATCCGAAATTTTCATTGAAACCTAGAATTAAATAAATTATAATAATTTTTGAGAAATTTTTGTATAGCATTTCAAATTTTTGTTTTCGTTTTGGGAGAAACCTGCAATTATTTTCAACTGGTTTTAATTAAGTAACATTTATTAACTGGAACAGGAGAATCGAGTTTCTACAAAATTGCACTTTACACCACAAAAATTAATACACACAAAGAAACTCATCTGGTCTCTTGCAAATTTTATTAGCTTTAATAAGAAAAAAAAAAACAAAAAAAAAAAACTTTATCAAATTGAGTGAAAAATGAAGACCCCAGTGAATTGTGAACACAAAATACCGGTTTTGAACCATTGTGCAGTGGTATAAAAGATATAAAATAAATAAAAAGTGAGCCTCTGTGATGTCAGAAAGATATCGAGCCAAGAACAGGGATCAGTGCTATGTTCTAAGCTCTTCCTTAGCTTGGCCATACAAAAATGATTTTTTATCATGGTTGCTAGGTAAACAAAGAGCAGCTGGATCAAGGTCAGGCATCATGGTGCGCTGCAGATAGATTCCGACATCGAGAGTGTGGCTGACAGCGGCTCGTCGGGAAGCCTAGCGGAAGAAAGTAGGATATTGACCTCACCCGAAAGGCATAAACAAGTGCAACAGAGCAAGAAAAAAGCTATATCGCAATACAAGGCTGCACTGAGAGTTATACAGTATTTAGGGGCTGTAGTAAATCCTACCAATAACGAAGGAGAGCGTTCCTGGGCTAGAGAGACGGTAGATAAGAACCGTAGGATCTTCGGAACAAGCGGACCAACGATAAAAAGTAGAAATGATTTTCAAAGGCAGATGGTTCAGTAGTGTAAAATTGATAATTCTCATATGGGTAAAGGGAGCAGTTAAGAAGTTCCGAAATCTATGGAATAACGCTGGGCTCGAAGTGGCGGATAGATCGCTGATTCGTTCCATTCCGAAGGCCAATGTTTAGTTACCCTGCGTGGCAAAGTTGATGAGCTTGAGCTAATGAGCGGGAGATTTTGTTCCGTTGCTAGCATATACCGGTTTGTTGAAAAGGGCTCTCTGAGAGCAGGTGTGAGAGTCGGGTGACGAATAAATTGGTCGTCAGAATTTTCTTTGCATTGCTAGACTAATGTCTTCCCTCTATCGTAAGATTATCTGGATACAGCCACGTAGCTTGATGGGACTTTTTAAGCTGGGCGCAAATTCGCGAGATGTGGAAGCATCTGTCCTATTCCAAATCCAACACCGAATTTGAGCTCATTTACATGAACTGAAGTAGACGTCGCAAGGCTCCACAAGTTTATGACCCTGTCCCATCTATTGCATTTCTCATATGGCTCTGCTTTCAGCTTTTGACATTTCAACGCTTTAACTATCTGGGCAGTCATCTTCTCTTATAAGCATATTATATTCTCGCTCCGCATATTCCTAGTGCATACCCTCAAATCTTAGTCCTTTAAATATTTACCATGGTCGCCAACATTTCTACCTTAGGGGAAAAATTATTTTAACCTACCTCCATGTTTTTTTATACAGCCACCTCCGAAAAAGATCGCATAAATAAAGATCATCCATCGCCACGAGACCACCACGTACTTCTGTAATTGGTTGTTGTTGTTGTAATAGCGTACGTACAAATACCCCAAAAAGCTTTTGGGGAGTGTTGCTGGAGTAACAGTCCTTGGGTAGATATAATTCTAGATCGTTTTGGTTACGTAGACCCGACTCTCGTGGGAGCGTTCTGCAGTTGGACAGGCGTGACACAGTCCGCATCCGAGGCCTTGGAGAGTTGGAAAGAGAGAATAGGCCACATGGGAGAATGCGACGAAGTGGCTTTTTTTTTGCATTCACTCTATTTCTTAAACCAAATCGGCGTTTGCGCTCAAATCCCTTGAGAAATCTCAGTGCCACATGCAAAATTTTTTATTTAGTATTAGTTGCTCGCTCACTAGATAGCAAATTTTATTCAAATTACAGGAAAGCTATAAAGTGAAATAGCTTCAAAACGATGACTTTAGCAGTTTGCTGCTTAAACTTATCTCACAAAGCAAAACTCTTCTGCATCATTAAAAGAGGCGGAAAGAAAGCAAAGTTGCTATAAAACTAAACAGCTGTTTTTCTTAGCTGCCCCAACTGTGACTGCGCGCCACGGCCGCCTCTCAGGCGCTTCGCTTCTCCCACTCAAGCAATTTTTATCTGTCAGAAACACATTAAAAACTAAATGCAACTAAAACTTAAGCTCAAATACGACATGCAACCATTTGTTTAAGCATTTGGACAAACTGCTTGAGTGCCTTTTAACAGCTTTAAGATGGTCGACGGCAACGGGAACGGTAATGTCAAAAGCAAAAAACAAAACGTCATCAACTACGACAAACTAACAACAAAAACCGTGAACTGACCCAACCGTAAACGAGAGAATGCTATGTACAGCAGGAAGGCAAACGAGGATACGAAATTATACGAAAGTATTTGAGAACTATTATGTGAGTGGGGGAAAAACTCAAAAGTAGCAAAGCAAAGCAGAAGTTTTCCTAAGTTCTTGTAGCCGGTAATGAAGTGGATGAGCGTGTCCAGCTCATTTCAACAAATTGTCAGCCACAGCTTGCTGTGCTTATCTGTGTTGCTCGCTGCTCGCCGCTCGCTGTTCGTTGCCGTTGCCGGTGCTTGGCGGGGGCGTAGCGTTGGCGTTGGCTGTTAAGCGTGCTCAAGCGTGAGGACATTTTCCTCCGCTGCATTCGTACTTACACAAATATGTATGTATGTACAAATGTAATATATGTAAATAGTATCTGCTGTATATACAGTTGTCCACAAAATAATAGGAGTACGATATTTTGACCAGCTTTGGCTATTTGTCTTTTGTTTATTTAATGTTTATTATTTTTTTATAAAAGCCTAGCTGGCTATACAACAAACACCATATAAATTCAGATTTTAAACTTTGTATAAAAATTATAAAAATTTTGCAATTTTTCACCCAAATTTCAAACTTTTTAATCAGAATCTTTAGAAAAAATTCTGGTATGCAGTTTTGTAGCACATTCAATTCTAGTCTGAAGAAGTGCAAGTTTCAAGCGGCTAAAAAATTCCGTTGATTTTTGGCAATTTTTTTGCTGGCAGTGTCCTCCATATAAAAGAAAATTGTCGACATACTTTGTATGGAAAAAACGTGAAACACCTTTAACCAAAAAAATTCTCAAAAATCAACGGAATTTTTTAGCCGCTTGAAACTTGCACTTCTTCAGACTAGAATTGAATGTGCTACAAAACTGCATACCAGAATTTTTTCTAAAGATTCTGATTAAAAAGTTTGAAATTTGGGTGAAAAATTGCAAAATTTTTATAATTTTTATACAAAGTTTAAAATCTGAATTTATATGGTGTTTGTTGTATAGCCAGCTAGGCTTTTATAAAAAAATAATAAACATTAAATAAACAAAAGACAAATAGCCAAAACTGGTCAAAATATCGCACTCCTATTATTTTGTGGACAACTGTATGTAGTTTTAAAAATTTAGCATACATCCGTAGAAATGTATGAGTGTGTGCATACAACTACAATGGACAATACTGCACTCCGGAAAAATCAACACAGCTGCAGCTTTTGTAGTTATTCTGCAGACTGCAAGCCGACTTAGAAGGTAACTTCTTAAGTTGATTTAAACTTCCGACTTTGTTATTATTTTGAAGTTGTCTTTATGCATTTCAGCAGAAAATTTCCTCTGACAAGTATAATTGAAAAAGAAAATTGTTTTTTTTGTTTTGTTTTTTGCAACTATTCTTTGCTTCGAAAGCCCGCAGCGCAATCTCTATTCGTGGGAAACACTGTCAGACTTGACTTAAGCTGTGTAATTATGAGTTAAAGAGAGCATAAAATTGTGCAATAAAAAAATATTGAAATTATTTTAGAAATTACGTTTCTTTCTCTAATTAAGGGAACATCTACTTCTGCCTCCACCTCTACATCCACATCTACATTTGCATACATATATACCTATAATAAAATTGTAACAGGCAGATGTCTGTAGATTATAGCTGCTAAAGAAAAATGATTATAGGGAAACCTTACTAGAGCAACAGAAGCCCAATCAACAATTTTTAGAATTTTCGTCTTCCTATTTGTCTGTATGTTTGTACGCGCTTCACTCAAGAACTAATGCATACAATTGAATGTAGTTTTCACCGATTTATTCCTAGAGGTATTGCTCAAAATATGGAAGGAAAATTAGAGAGTTGCAACCTGTAGAAAAATAGCAGTTTCATTAAATTGATAAGATAAAGCAAATATGGTAATATTGCTGTCAAAGGAAAGGCGTTTAAGAAGGCTTAGAGTCGAAAATATTTTTGTGGAAGGTTGCCACCTGTCTGAAAATTTTTGTTTAATTAAATTGTTAAGATAATTTAAATATTGCAATATTGGTTTCAAACCAAACAGGTTTAGGAAAGCTGACTGCCGAAAATATTTTTGAGTAAGATTGCCACCTTTTTGAAAATTTTTATTCAATAAAATTGATAAAATATCTGCAATATAACACGGGTATTAAACTGAAGAGGTTTTTAGAAAGTGTGTGTCGATAATATTATTTAAACGAGTTGCCACCAATTTGAAAAATTTATTTCAGTTAAAGTGCTAAGAAAATGTAAATATTGAATTAGTACACCTTTGAAGAAATTGCGCGATATGTAGACACGAGTTATAATCTATTTACTAAAGATTTAAGAAGGCTTCAAGCCGAAAATATTTTTGTGGAAGTTGCCACCTGTTTGAAATTTTTTATTTAATTTAATTGACAAGATAAATTAAATATTGCAATATGGGTTTCACACTAAACAGGTTTAGGAAAGCTGACTGCCGAAAATATTTTTGAGAAGGGCTGCAACCTGTTTGAAAAATTTTATTCAATTAAATTGATAAAATAAATGAAATATTTCTATATGGTTATTTAGTTAAAGAGGTTTTTAGAAAGATTTTGTCGAAAATATTTTTAAGCGGTTGCCACCTATTTCAAAAATTTATTTCAGTTAAAGTGCTAAGAAGATGCAAATTTTGAATAAGTACATCTTTGAAGAAACTGTGCGACTCGAGTTACTTTACCTACTTTCGAAATGCCTTGGAAAATATATTGAAAAACTACCACATTCATAAAATATAGATAGTGATTTCTAAATCTCGAAAATTTTTTGAAAATGTCACTTCATAAATTCTTAAATCTTAAATCTTTGAGTCAATTATATTATTTTATGAACGAGCCCGTAACACAAAAATACTTTCAAGGCACAGTGTAGCAAGCCGAAAGCGAATGCTAATGCGAATGCGAATACGAAAACGAAGTCAAATACCATCACGTAGACAAAAGTAAACTCGAATACGAAAACAAATACAAAGAGCAACCGAAGTCGATTTCGAAGGATACGCACACGAGTAGGAAGGCAAATACGAAGAGGAGGAGGCATACGGCGACGAATATGAATACGAATATGAATTAGAAAAGGAATAGGAAGACAAGCTTGGATACGAACACGTACACTAATCGAAGACGAATTCCGAGACAATCTCGAATACGATGACGAAAATGAATACGAACACGAAGAAAAATACGAAGACGAATACGAAGGAGAAGACGAATACAGAGATGATTGCGATGACAGAGCACTCAAATGAAAACAAGGACAAATACGAAGGCCAATTCCAAGATCAATGCGAAGACAAAAAAATCTTCCGGGCACTTAATACAAAAATTGGAAAAGTGTATGAGTTTCAAAACAATCTGTTATATGAGAAAATAACACAAACACACACCAAACAATATATTTTTTTCCTTCTTTTCTATTCTCACAATAAATTTTTTGCGCAATTTTTTAAAGATAAGTAAAACAAGGAAAGAAGTACTCCTTCACTTAAGCCAGGAAGATCTTAAAGCTCCAACAGGCTACCTGACAGGACACTGTAAGTTAAGGTGCCATTTGAATCAATTGGAGTTTGATGGCTAAGACAGCCCATAGTCTAAGGTTGGTGTGATAGCAATTAGCGTTGGCTCAGTAAATTTTACTAGGTCACAGCGCGAATAGATACGACGCAAAAATACTTAATAATAATTGGGTGGAGCATATTCGAATATTATAGTGCATTTAAACCTCAAGAGGCTTCATATTTTTTATTGGGGTCAACTAGTCCTGATTATCATTTACCGTTTTCCAATTCGACTTAAAGAATTATTTTTCTCTTCAAATCTAACATATAGAGGGGGAAATAGCTTGCTTGCAAAAGAATTACATTTTATGTTGCGTTTTTAGTCTACTAGATATTTTTTTGGTCGCTCATACCATCGCATCTAAAACTGGCTTATTCTAATATGTATATATCTAGCGGATGCAATCTAAACAAATTCAGCACTCCCAAATTCAGATGCGCATTCCAACTGAACCTTATTCATGAACGATTATATTCTTATACAAATAAGCGCTATTAAACTCTTCTAATTGAATGACTCTTCCAAAATGCCAATTGATATTTATCCGATTAGGAATATCAGCAGCAGCCACAAATCTCCGCCACCTCTCCCCTCTCCACCCGATTACAAAAAAATTCGATGCATTCGCCCAACCATCAAGCGAATACTTAAGTGCTACTAAAGATTATACGTGTGTGTGTGTGTGTATGTATAGTCTTTTTGCCAGCAATGCAATGCCAATGCATTTAGTTTTTATATTAAGAAAATTTCCAACTTATCGCATGCAACTTGCAATTTAATACCGTCAGCAACAACAATTACAAAAATAGAAGTGCAAAAAATACCAAATGGCAAGTATGTGTGCACGTGCCAGTATGTACATATGTATGTATGCAGAGTGGCTGCTGACATTCCAGCTCTTCGCAAAAAAAAAATATTTGCTTAGCTACTAAATAAGTAACGTTGGTAAGGGATCCAACCAGTTGGCCAACTCGAATAGCCCATGGCTAATAGGATTTTGAAAATGGAATTTCGCAAACAGATATATGCACAGCAGCAACAACAACAACAACAACAACAACAACAGCTGACTAGCTGAGTAACTAAGCGCAACAACAACCACTGCAACAATATCATCATGCACATTAGCTGGTGGTCATCGGAAGCTTTGGTCGGTCGTAACTGAAACTTCCTCGACCAACAGCAACTTGCCACAGCAAATCGCATTGATTTGAATTCTGAACTTTTGCATTGTCAATAGAAATAAAAAGTGAACTAAAATTTTTGAAATCTGACACTTGCAGTGGATAGTTAGCGGTGATGGTGATGGTGATGGTGGTGGTGGTGGTGGTCACACACACACACACACACTGGCATATGTACATACTAAACTGCAATGAAGCAAAAACTCATTTTTGTACGAGTAGATACATACATATGTACGTGGAATTGTTGGTCACACAGAAGCGCTTCGTTGTTTTCGTATTGCATGAGTGTATATGGATGTGTGTGTGTGTGTGTGAATGTAGAAAAGATTGCTGAGGATCAAGGATAAAAGTTGCTAATACCAAAGTGCTTTACTGCTACATGAAAGCCCTAAAAAGTCGTTAAAACGCTTGGAAGATACTCAGTTGCCTAGAAGGCAGCTACAAAGCTGATATGCACTGCAAAAAAAAATTATGGAGATTTGCGTTGGTAGCGCAAGAGTTTTGTGACTTGAGTAGAAGCAAAAGAAATTAATTTAAAAAAAGTGAAACGTTATGAAATTAAATGAAATCGAGTCGAATAGCTTGTATTGGAATGACGTGAAAGAACTAAAATGGAAAGGAATGGTAAAATGAAATAAGGTGGATTGCAAGGAATTGAAACGAAATTAATTAAATACGAAAAAAGAGGAAAGAAGCAAATGAGACAAATGAGACAAATGAGAGAAAAGGAAGTAAATTGAAAAGAAATGAAATTAATTTAAATATAAAGTGAAATGGAGTTAAACTAAATTGAATGAAATGGAATGAAACAAAGCGAAAAACCTAAACCGAAATTTGGTGTAAAATTTATTGGAAGTGGCACAGAATGAATTGAAATAAAATTAAGTAATAATTAAAGGAAATGGAACGGTATGGTATTTAATGGAATAGAGTGAAACAAAGCGAAAAAAACTAAAATAAAATTTTGTGTAAAAAATAATGAAAGTGGGACAGAATGAAATGAAAACAAATGAAATATGAAGTAAAATTAGGAAAGAGTAAATTGTATTTTGTCTAAGTCCTTCCAGCCGTTTCTGAGTTAAGAGGAGTCACGCATGGTGCGGTTGCTCTTATATCAAATCACCCTATACCGATATTATGCATATTTTTATATGCATAGTTAGGTAGATATGACCTTTCGAATAGGTGGCAACCCTAATGAACAGTGTTTTCGAACTAGAGCTTTCAAAAAACTCGTTCACTTCACACTCATATTTAAATACATACCTATGTACATATAACAGATATACATATATCTCGTGTATAAGTCAACTAAATTCGACTTTTCAAACAGGTGGCAACGATTTTCAAAGGCATTTTTAAACCCAAATCTTCTTGAATTTCTTTAGTCTGAAATAAGGATACAAATTTCAATTGATGGATGAATTAAATTGAATTTGATTCTTCAAATACCTGGCAACCCTCTCGAATATAGATTTGAAATAAAGCTTTTCCAAACCCATTTTGATCGATACACATATTTTAATAATTCATTTAAATTATTTAATAATGTGAATTTAACTCCTTAAAAGGTGGCAACTCTCTTCAGATACTTCAAAAATATTCCAAATGTTCAAACTGTATATTTATCTTTTGTTTGACACACATATTTTAATATTTCCTAGAACTTGTGTATAATTTTATTAAATTCGACTTTTCATACAGGTGGGAAACCTCTTCAAAATATTTTGAATTATATAATTGTTTTACATTTTTTACATAAGTGGCGACCCTCCTACATGTAGTTAAGAAATAATCCCCAGTTTCACCAGTCAGTTTTAAAATTTGTCAGACTGTTAAGATTTAAAATGACAAATTTTCCGAACAAAATTGTGAAATTGTGAAATTTTGAAATAGTCTTACTTATAAAAAATAAAATAGGGTTTAAAAGCTCTATAAAGTAACGTTTTCATACAAATTTTCGATTTATAATGCAGTTTAAGTCTTCAATATTTTTTATGATTTCAGGTGTTAAATTTTAACAGGTTGATAAAAATAAAATTTATTGGTGCAACCGACCATAAGTTTATAAAAAAATTTTTACGCCAAACATTAAAAGATTTTTTATTAAACTCTCTTCGCTTTTTATGGCTTACAGAGACAAGCTCATTTGGCTCTGTGTATCACCTCCAGTTCTAATCCAATGTCTGATTCATCAACCAAATTTTGCCAGCAACTTTTCTTTCTTACTAACTTACGTATATTTCTGAGCTTCAACTGACCAACAACAACAATTTTTCCGACCTTCAAGCGCTCGGTCTTCCAAAAAAATAAAAACAAAAAGAATACATACTTACAAAGACACTAAAGAAACCAAAAGTTAAAAATCGAAAATCAAAAAAAAAATAAATATTTGAGCCACTTGCAGGGAAGTGATAATATTTTTAAATGCCAAATCGAGAAGGTGGAACTGCAGAAACGCAAAAAAAAAATACTGCAAAAAAATTAAAAACAAACAACTCGAGCAGGGATAAGCCGACAGAGCAAAAGTAAGCAATGATGCAGAAGTGATGCAGGCCGTAAAGCGGCTTGAGCAGCCTGCAACACAACTGCCTAGGAAAAACTGCTGTTAAATGTCTGACATTAGGTGCCAGCAACGATTTGGCATTGATTTTTGTAGTCGAAGTTTTAAACTTTTCGAAGGCATATCTACTTGTAAGCTGACTTTTTGCTATTGAAGGCAATGGTCGTAGGCGTAGTAGCAACAAAAAAAAAATCAAATTTTTGAGGTAAAATTTAAAGTCGAAGCTGTTGTGGTTGGTAAAACGAGTATTGGAAAAAGAATATATATTTGTGCATACGAACTGGTTTTTCTGCTCAATATTTACTTTGCAAGTTACCAGTGAATGGCTTGAGGAGTTTGTATTTCAGTCAGTTTGCCATACTTACTATCTATTAATTCTTGCTTACGAAACATTTGTGCCACAAAATAGTCAAATTACCAAGGAGCAGAGAACGAATAAAACATCCTTTTTTCAATTTCAATTCAAGAAGTCAGATGGAAAGAATTGGGCTATTTGATATTTGATATTTGAGTATGGCAATGAGATGTAAAAATTTTACTTTAATTTTTTCGCTCTAAAAAAAACAGTTCAGTAGCCCGTTTCTGTAACTTTTCTCTACCGATTATTTCTCTACTGGTAGAGAAAATACGTCACTCTCACCTACTAATTAGCAGTAGAGAACAGGGCGGCGAATTCATATCTCAATTCGCCTTGGTAGAGAATTGTTACAGAAACGAGCTACAGATTTGACTTCTATTTTTCGATCAAAACTAAATTTTGAAGATCCCATCGAACTTATTAACTGTCTCATAGAATGTTCTGGTTAGATTTTGGGCCGGATTGAATCCGGTACTCAAATGGCTTCTGCTATCGAGACACTCACGCAATGTGATAATGGCATATTTCCGACTATTAATACACTACTTCGTAAACTTGACCAAGAAGCAGAAACACTAACACATATTCCGAATTCAGCATACCAAAATGATTCGGAAATTTATATTAGTGTTTCTGCAGCTAAAAAAAGTTAAATTTTGTTGGCATAGCTACACTATCGAAAATTTTATTTAGACATGTGAATGACGGGAAGTAATTTTGAGAAGTCCTTACCTGCAATAAATACAAAAAAAGGTGAAAAATTAAGTATAAATTTTAGTTAATGATTTTAAACTTTTTTCAGAAATTTTGGAGTATTCTTTAAATATCAAAAAAAAAAAATTATGAATGATAAATATATTTTATGAGCTATTTATGAAACTGTTTCATCGAAACTCCCTTCTATTCTATCAGTAATAGAGACAGGGCCGGATTCAAGCATAGGCTACATAGGCGCTAGCCCAGGGGCCTGCGCCACAAGGGGAGACGCGCCACATAAAAAATTTAAAAAATTAAAAAATGAAGAAAAAAATCATATAAAGTGAAAAAATTATATTTCTAAAATGTTTAAGAAGCGTAGGAGGCACTGAAGGCGGAGCAATCAAAGACATATTTAATTCTTTTTTTACCCCAATCGAAGGGGATTGCCAATGTAATACAACGTAATTTAAGTTTTAAATTAGGCAGGTTCTGCAATTCACTTCCGAGTGAGGTTCAACCAAAGTCACTTTGGCCCGTAGTCATAGTCAAAATAAAGTCGACTTTAAAGTTAGTTGCAGCTTTTTTGACAGATATCCCATTGAAAATTATGTCAAAAAGCTGCAACTAACTTTAAAGTCGACTTTATTTTGACTATGACTACGGGCCTTTGAATTCAAATTGAATGGGGCTAAAATTCACTCGGAAGTGAATTGTAGAACCTGCCTGAATAGCTAAATCAGCTAATAATCAGTTTAATAAGCTAAGGTAAATGCGTCGTTTCGTCGAGTTGGCGGCAGGTAAACGAAGTTTCTTAAAATCATAAATAGTAACCCCATCCACAAAAACAAATTTCCAAAAACTAATGCGGTTTTTTAGCAACTCCAAACTCGCCTTTGTATACAAAAATTTATAAAATTATAAAATTGCATACTTTAAATTTTACTGGAAAATTTATCTGATTACAAAGTTGCAAAATTATTATCGTGAGTTTTGCACAAAGTTTAGAGATTTTACTTTTATGTATTTTTGTTGTTTGAACTACATTTTTATAAAAAAATAGCGAAAAAAATAGATTAAAAAACTTTGCATACAGTGCGAAAAATTTTCTGTGGAAATACTTTTGTTCGGCACTGCACACATGTAGATATATGTATGCACATAGTTGAAAAATTAAAAAAGTGTTTTTCATTCAATACGCATCCTACTATGCAAAACAAAAAAAAATATATATTAGAAAAACCTAGTAGTAATTTTTACCTGAAAAGTTAGGTTATGTTTACAATTTTAAAAAACTAAAATCTGGACGAGACCCGTGCCGCCGTTTGTCTTAGAACTCTCAGGGGGGCCCCCACAACACGGAAAGAGCCTAGGGGCCCATAGGCCGAAAATATGTATCCCTATGTTTTATTTTGAAATCAAATAATATTTAGAGGTTACTCAAAGCGCTAAAAGTTTTCTATGTATTTTACGTGGGAAAAAAATTACTTTTCGTAGAAATGGTATATAATTCGTGAAAATCAACAATTTTTAATCGGAAAACTTTAGTTTAAACATTTTTTAATACTAAATATTTTTTATTTAGTACCCTATTACATTTTCTGTCAATTTTGGGGTTTTTGGCGGACCTATAAAATATAGTTGCTATGAAAAAATGGTTCAATAAATTATTGGTATTGGTATATTGGGAGTCTTTTGAAGACAAAACAGGGTTTTCCACATACATTTTCGGACCACCCTAACGTACACATGTATGTAACGGGTGATTTTTTTGAGGTTAGGATTTTCATGCATTAGTATTTGACAGATCACGTGGGATTTCAGACATGGTGTCAAAGAGAAAGATGCTCAGTATGCTTTGACATTTCATCATGAATAGACTTACTAACGAGCAACGCTTGCAAATCATTGAATTTTATTACCAAAATCAGTGTTCGGTTCGAAATGTGTTTCGCAAACCCAATTGCTGCGAACGGCGACGAATCGACATTTCACGGTCTTCAGCAACACTCTCAGAAACAGACGCAATATTCTCTTCTGTACGCACTGTACGCATTCGTGTGGTTGGTTTAATGTCCAATAAAGTAAACTGAGTGCGAAACTTGGTCACAATCGCATTAATTGTTTGCTCACTTGGTCGATTATGTAGACCATAAATCGGACGTAAAGCGAACCGAACACTGATTTTGGTAATAAAATTCAATGATTTGCAAGCGTTGCTCGTTAGTAAGTCTATTCATGATGAAATGTCAAAGCATACTGAGCATCTTTCTCTTTGACACCATGTCTGAAATCCCACGTGATCTGTCAAATACTAATGCATGAAAATCCTAACCTCAAAAAAATCACCCGTTACATACCGATACTGAACATTTTTAGCAGCCTTAAACAGCTGCCTATAGTAAACTGTAAAACTCAAGTAAAAATATTTCATAATTTATTATGTAGGTATTTTTTTATTTATACGAGTAGCAACCCTTTTTTCAGGCATTCAGGAGACACTTGGCGCGTCTTTGAGTCGACTTAATGGCATCCTGGGCCACGAGTTGTCTTAGGCGAGATGATGGCATAGGCTTCAAATTATAACGACGATATTATATATTGGAGCATTAAATCTACATATTAACATATGTATGTATGTGTATACGCGCGCACACTTATGCAAAGCAGAGTCGCCAACTTGCTTAGTTAGCGAGAAAGCGCCGATTGCGGCCTTTGTCGCGTTGCCTGACACATATTTCAAATTTTAAAATGCAAGTGACGTGATGGAGTGTTTTTTATTCGGAAACACATACCAACACATATATTTATGTGTAAGTGTAAAGAAAGCAGAAGAATGAAATATTTACATAGCTCTACAAATAATGTCGCTAAAAATGCAATTTAGATGCACTTACTAGTCGTTTTCCGCTCTCTAAAGCCAAAGCGACTCAGAAGCGCTAAAGCGGCATAGGAATTAAATAAAACGAAAAAAAGCTATTTTTCTTTAATTCAAAAGGAAGTAAATGGCTTTTGTTAAGCGGTTCGCTTTTGCTACATATTGCCTTTACTGCACTTCCTTTTCGACTTCCACTCATTTTCGTTTGTAAAATATGTATGTTGCTCTACACACTTTTCCGCTTACTCGTAGTAGTACTTAGTTGTTTGAAATCTTTGCCTTTCATCTTTTGCTTTGAAGCTTTGCCAAGTGTGTGCCAATTCGTGCGTGTTTGCCAAGCACTCCAAAAAAAATGGTGTGAGATTAAATCAAAAAGCATTAGGGAAGTATAGTGCTTAGGCGCCAGCCAAATATTCGCAAGCACAAGCGCGCACACACACACACACGCATTGCACTATTCGCTTCCCTGTGGGGAAAATCTCTAGTTCTGAACTAGGGCGCTTCTAGTACATTTAGACCCAGTACTGGTTCGCGATAAATCTCTTTTGCATGCAAGCAACTGGCGAATTTAACATGGCGATGTCCTAGGAAGTGTCAATTGCCCCCCGCTGCATCCCTTTTTCGATAGTTCCGAACTAGTCCTAAATTCTATAGTTCCGAACCAGTTCTAAAATCGACAGACGAAAGAAAAAAGTGTCATGATTTTTCAATCTTTTCCGTTCTTCCGTGTGTGATTTTACATTATTTTCAAAGAAACATTTTTTCAAATTTGAAATTAAATTTGTTTGAATGATTGTAAGAAATGTACGTTTACATACCTTTGGCTGTAGCTGACTTTGCAGAGGTGCTCGCTGTTATTGGTTAGATTCCAGTAGGCCCCAAGATGTTAATATGTTAACACAAAGCTTTGTTTTGTATTACCAAACTATGAAATAGCATCTGCGAAGCACAGAAGAGAAGCGTATTTGAACGAAAAAGTCGCCGAGCACATATCTATGTAGAGTAAACAAGCCCACCGCTGCATCCCTTATTCGATAGTTCCGAAATAGTTCTAAATTCGAGAAATAGGATCTAGTTCGTTCTGCATCCCTTTTTCTATAGTTCCGAACCATTTCTAAATTCGTCACTTTAGATATAGATTTCTAGTGAAAAAACTGAAAAAATTAGTTTCTTAAAAGTACCAATTTTCGCCGATTTTGGACTGGTGGGGATCTAGTTCCTATCGGACTAGTTCGTTTTTGGCGATAAAGACCTAGTACGGAACTAGAAATTTGATTCACTAGTCCGCGGTTTCCCTACAGGGTTGCTTCAGAGGATATTCCCTATTGCAACAACTACAACCGTTCAATTTAAGAGTATCTCTCCCCCAGTGGCTTAGTAGTATTAGGAAGCAATGCCGTAAGTGCTGCTGGTTTTATCTTCTAGAACTGAAACTAAAAATTGCCAATTGCTGCACTTAGCAGGCATTTGTTTTTAGTACTCGCATGTATCTATTGAAATATTCCTATGCCTGGTACATCAGTAGTTTACTTATTTCTATAAAATTGAAATGAACACAATTTTGTATCCCAAAAAAATTTACAGAATTTTATGGTTATTTGAAAACTGGAAAAACTTTATCTTTCTTATGTTAAGTTAATTTTTTTTATTTTAAACCTGGACATAAATTCTTTGTGTTTGAAAACTTTACTCAAATTTAATATAGTATACATTTTTTTAACATTTCTGGTACTTTTAAACGTTTAGTCTTCCAAAAACTAAAAATAAGTTTTTAATGATACAAAATCTAAACATCAATTTTTAGTCGTTTTAAAACTGGACGTAAACTTTTGATCAACTCTTAATTGGACATAATTTTGGGGGGACACAATTTTTGAATGCAAAAGAAGTTGCATAATTTAAGGTTACTTGAAAACTGGGAAGAAATG
Organism: Rhagoletis zephyria; assembly: GCF_001687245.7. Lineage (NCBI taxonomy): Eukaryota > Metazoa > Arthropoda > Insecta > Diptera > Tephritidae > Rhagoletis > Rhagoletis zephyria. The sequence continues at coordinate 88,052 of NW_016159149.1, forward strand.
TTTAATCTTTCAAAACTGAACACAATTTTTTGTGATTTTAAACCTGGACATAAATTCTATATAGTACAAAATTCGTAAAAATTTCTGGCAGTTGTAAGCGTGGACATAAATTTTAGCCTTTTAAAACCTAGACATAACTTTTTCATGATTGAAAATATAGATATAGTCATTTTAAAACTGGACATTAATTTGTGAGTTATTTATAATTGGACATAATTTTTTGTAACAAGAAGTTGGATATACGTTTTGACTACAAAAAAAATATTTAATAATATTTCGCTAGGTTGAAAAAATGTTATGCCTTAAAAATCCGACATATATTTTTGGTAATTTTCGGTCGTATGGAAATTTTTTATGTTTTAAAAAAATTGACATAAATATACAATATAAGTTCTAGAAATTGAAAAACTGGACATATGTATATTTTTTTTAATTTAAAACCTGGACATACATAAATATTCTGTATTTTTAAAATAAGTACTCAACTTTTGATAATATAAAATGTTGACATAATTTTTTGTTCATTAAAAAACTGGATATAAATTTTTGGTTAGTTGGTTGGACATAGCTTTTGATAACAAGAAGTTGGTCATTATTTTGGACTAAAAAAAAAATTACATACATTTTTAGTGGTTTGAAAACTGTATCTTTCAAAATTGGATATAATATTTGGTAATTCCAATCGTGGACATAGAAGTTTTAAGGACTTGACAAAAGTAGGAGTGACACGATTCCTACCCATTATTTCTAGACAAAATCACTCTGTGACTGCTAAAATGTACAAATCCTTACAAATGTAGAAATCGTGCGATTCCTGCTATACATTTTTAAATATAAAATTTAGAGATAACACAGAGACACAATCTTCGTCATTTAAAATCTGGACATACAGTTTCTTTGTAATTTTAAAACCAAATAAATTTTTGATCTTAATTTATTAATATACAACAAGATCTAGTAATCAGTCTAGTAAGGATGTATAAAACTAATTACGTACGACTCGACGAATAATATGTGAAAAAATTCGTTGCCGAATTCCACGATGGCAATGTTAAAAAAATTTTAAGTAAATAGAAAGCCTTTTAAATACTAAATACGATGAGCACCAACACCACTGCTTTTCACTAGATTTTTCCCAAAAGTGTAGCAAAAGCAAGTAAATATGCTCATATTGCGGACTTATAGCGATTAGACTCGTCTCCAATCTTTCGGAAGTGACATCGGATTCAAGTATGTAGTTCCTGTGTGGTATTTGATTGTCCGAAACAAGAAGTCTACAGATCTCCAGTTAAGCTTGGCTATCATTTGAGATGAAATCTGAAGTTTGGAAATACTGACCAACAGACCATTCAGAGTTATATTTCTTAAAACTCAAAACTTATTTGGAGTCGTAACATCGAGAGGAGAAAATGCAAAGGCCTGAAACCCACATACATACATCGCACGTCATTCACGATATGTACACCAGAGTCATCCTACCGATCATAATTTATGGTACTCTAGTCTGAGAGAAAGCACTGCAGAAAATATAAATCAAAAAATATTCGAATATACAATGCATGCTTTGTAATTGATGCAGCAACAAAAGAGGTATTAATGTTGAGGAGATCAAAATATTGAAAGGAGGCCAAATATGGCCACGCAGCGGTCTTGAAACAACTGATTTATTAGTTATATGCAAAATATTTTAAAACTATAATTCAATTTGCTTTGCTTGATTGTTTATCACTAAAACTCTACCCAATACTTAAACTTTAAAAAGATACTTAGCACACTGCGAAGACACACACAAGAAGTAATCCTTCAAAGCAAATTTTATGAGTAGCCACTTGAAATACATAAAAAATAATAGTCAAATACAAAAACGAGTAANAACGAGTAAACAAAAACTTCCAAAATATCGAAAAAGACTTCTGTGAACTAATGTTGCTCCTTAAACTGAGAGCACAGCTTGTCAAACAAGCAACAAATTATTAACACTTCAATGCATTTCAATCTACTACTAAATATATCTCACTACAGCGCGCCACTTCCATTGCAACTCAACTAAAAGTAGCACCCCACTTACGAACGAACTTGTCCGAGTATATACATACATACATAGTTACGTTGTGCAGCATCGAAGTAGAGCTAAGCTTAGCCTAGCCAAGCGTCAAGTTGGCCACTCAATGCGAGCGCACACGAAAGACTTTCTCATCCATGACCTCTCAAAGAAAAAAAGCACAGCAAAAAAAACAAACAACTGGCAAAAATTTCGACTTTTTTAGCTAAGCGTTTTTACATTTTATTGAGAAGCAAATATGGACGTAGAAGTGGAATTTCAGGAAGAAGAAATGTAAAGCGAATAGTTGAAATGGTGAAGAGCTCATACATACATACATACCACGGAACTGGCAATGCTGGAATGGGAGGCATATCTTCATCAAAAGTATATTAACTCAGAATTCGCAATTTTTTAGGAAATTCAAAAAACACTTCAGATGCATGTGTTTATCTTATGGGGAGGAGCGATTTTCCTGTGGATCTTTTCAGCAAATTACAACAAAGTATTGTTTCAGGTAGATTTATACAAACGCTGAGATCACTTTCATTTCAAGATATCGAAAAATTATTAATTTTGAGTTAATATAAATACTCTTGAAGAACGGGTGATATATTTTCAATTAAATTTTTATGAGTGAATCGGCAATGGTTTGATGAGAATGTGAGTTGGAAATATAGTAGGAAAAGGTAAGCAAGCAAATATTATGTTTGCAGAGAGAGGCGGTCTGTAATGGTGTTTGCCATTGACCAATCGGCAGATGCTGACTCTATTAGCACGATGTTACACTGCTGTAGGCAGTCAAATTGGTTCTTTATTCCGGTTTAGTTCACCTTAAACTCCGAGGAGTAACATTTTGATACATGCCACTGACGATCTTTGGTAAATTGAAACGAATTTGTTTCGGAGAGCAATCACTCCGTGACAAGGTTAGTAAAAAAAAATAGACATCACGGCTTAGAAGTCGGGGTCGACGCTAAGCCAGGGAACGAGAGAGAGAATTCTCATACCAATTTTGGTCTGCTTGTCAACCTTCGAAACCTAAGTAGACTTCCCCCAAAGTCATGTTGGCCACAATTTTAAGTCAACTGTCGTGGAAGCTTAATGCGATGGAGCGGGTAAGGAAGGCCTCGGCAGCACTGTATATCTGCAAGAAGATGTTGAGCTGCACTTGGGGGCTTTCTGCTGCTCTTTCGTATTGGATATTCACGGCAATCGTTACGCCAGTATGATTTTATGGGGTATTGGTATGGTGGTCTGGTGGTCTGGTGGACAGCAACGGAAGGCGACATACATACCTTAAAATACTAGAGAGTGTTCACAGGGTCTCATTGATCATTATAATGGGTGCCTTGAGGACAACACCGACGGCGGTGCCACCAGTGGACTTTGTATCCAAGAAAATAGCGTTTAAAACTGACGTGAGGTTTTGTGCCGCGTGTAGTATAGCGTCATCGTTAACCGGTCGGATAGACAATGTGAGTTTCTAAAGGTCGCCAGCAGCTGCAATAGAGGTTGATGGTTGGCGAAAGGGCGTGGAATGAAAAAGGAACGCACAACTCACATCTACGCATCTGGTCCTAAAAAGTACGAAGGAGTAGGAACTGCAGTATATGGCAGTTATTCGGTAATTCATAGGTCCTTTAGGCTACCTGATCAATGCAGAATCTGTCAAGCTGAGGTCATTGCAACGAAGGAAGCGGCAGAGATACTACATGAAATTAATCAGCCAAACGAGCAGATAAACTTTCGGACTAGGCGGCTAAAATAGGGCTAGCTTTGGCTAAAACCGGTCCCAGGACACAAGGGTGTGAATCCGAATTAGATCTTATAGATGACAAAAAATTATAGATATTTAAATATCATAAGGAAATCGTCTCGACTCGCGTGAGAAAAGCGTCCATTAAAATTCGCTAAAGGAAAGGAAATGTTCTTTAACATTGCGTCAAAGCATAATCCATAAAAACCTGGCAACACTATGGACGTTATACTCGACTCTGTGAGACCTCTACAGCCAACATAACCTAACCTAATTACACGCATAATAAAAAACGAAAATTTCAATTAAAAATGGTATGGCTAAAAATAACGAAATTTACGTAAATGGAAAAAAAACTTCAATAGATTCAAATAGAGCACACATTTTCAACTGTGCCAAAAATGCTAATTACGTGGAATATGCATAATAATTTATATTACTTCTTTTTTTGAAAATTTTAAATGAAAATTTTTCGTACGCAAAATTGAATTAGTTTTCCTTTTTTAAACGTTCAACTGTAAGGCTAACCGCCCAGCGTCCTGGCTGGCGCAGCTAAAAAGCCAAACCAAAACGACCGCAGAGAGAGAGTAGGTACTGTACTTTACTTGAAATTTTCACGAAAAAAAATAAGAAAATATTATTCATAGCTGCAAGCGTACACTCCTCCAACATTTTACCTGTGCTACACTGTGGTGTAGACACTGCCGACTCGCGCAACAACACTCACAGTTGTCTAGTAACTATGTATGTACATACATACCCTTAGACACATCATTCTGCGCTGTGCTACATCACTTTTCAGTCTCTTCTCTAACAAATTACACACATTATGACTTTAATATGGATTAGCGTTAATCTGCAACATAATTCAGCATTAAAGGGCCATCGCTCTACCAAGTTAGACGAGTGTAACGAGAACCATGGCAAAAACAAAAGCAAAAGCGGCAAGCGAAGAGTAATAGCAAATGAAAAAAAAACGCAGGTGCAATGAAAAATAGGAAAGGAATAAAAGCGAAGAGAGGTGCTTACACTAACCAGCCATTATTTGCATATTCATTTAGATACATTAGACCGTACCACCTCACAAGCCAACAAAACATATTTTTTTCTGCCCGAAGCTAGATTCTTAGGAAATTCCGACGAACCCAAATGGCGACCAGACATCATACCGCGAAGAAGTGCTTTGCGTCCTAAGAAACGGGCACTTTCCAGGGTGTACTGCGGAACCTAGCACCACGGTTATTACCTCTGGACTCCCTTTGGTATACTGATATTACGAGGGTAGACTGGGCTGGGCCATAAAGCCCTTCCATCCCTACAAGTATCCATCAGCATCCTACGTTTTATGCCCGCTACTTAACTTAATGATGTTTACGGCTAGTCTCAAACGTAGTTTGACACCCAAGGGTACCTGGGATTTAGTGGGACGGTTTGCGGTACCTTATTTTAAAATAATAGTTTTTTGATATTTATGCTTATTAAACTAAAAAGCTATATTTTTTTTTAAACTCTCTTCGTCCTTGATAGTCAAATTTCTTTTTGTCGAATATCTACATAGGGTTTTCCGGGAAATTTACAATTTTTCGCAAAAATAAAAGCTGGCAACACTGATTGTTAGCACCGTTGAAAGGTCAATAGCCTTTAATAAGTTGCAACAAGGCGTGTTCCTAGATATCAAGCGTGCCTTCAATATGTTCTCCCAGATGATGTTCTCTACGCCCTCAGGTAGTTTCAGGCAGCGGAGGTATATATTCGGTGATGAGGGAGGTATTCGTATCAAGAAATGCAAACCACGGCACTCATAAGGTGGTGCGCTTTCCCCACTCCTTTGGAACCTATCGGTGAATACTCTGTCGCCACGGTTCAAGGGTACTGGTTGTCATGTTATTGCGTCAAGTACCCCCAAATTCTATGAGACTTGGAGTAAGGTGCAGGAAGAAGCAGGAAGAGCGGTGGTTCGTTCCATCTGTTCTACGGTTTGGTTCAAAGGGTGGCGTGCAAAGCCTTTACACCTTGCTTCACTTTCTACCTGTGAGCTACTTAGCAAGAAACGACTTCTGCAATCAGTACCACTCATAGTCCGGGAATACCGCTTTCTAATTCTTGCAAAGTCTGTTTGGAGAATAACTTTATCGAACGGTCAAATACAAGATGGTCTGTAGAGGCTACATTCAGGATAGCAAGACATACCTCGTATAAGTTTTATAAGCGTAGATCGCATCCTTTCCTACGCTTTTAGCGACCACTGATCCGACATGTAGTTTGAGCTCTCACGGGTACTTGCTGATGGGAACCCACGCTACTAAACAAATCAAGCAATTGCTGTCGTAGCTGCTGCGATTTGAAGGAAATCGAAACCGTAGAGCATTACCTATGCCATTGCCCCTGTTTAATATGTGGCTGATCTTAATTCAGGCAATATTCACAAGTTTGTGTATTTCATCATTCCCGTTCCATTGCAAATGATTTCCATTGTAAAGTAAGAACAGGGACGCAAGGATTCTCTAACATATCATCACATTGGGAACACGATACCCTTAGTGTACTCTTCTCCCGTGTGGGATGAGGGCAGCCAAGATAACCAATGCCTAACCTAACCTTGGGTAATACTTTAGAATGACAAAAACTGATATCTGGTGGGTAAGTGCTAGAACGAGGTACTTGAGGTCAATGAGTTTTATAACAAACTTTTTTTGTGGTACGGCCTAATGTACATATAAACATTTACGTATTCATAGATATGTATGTAGATACATATGTATGTATGCCCCTGAATACATCAGCGCAAGGATATGAGCACGGATTTCGCTGAAATTCGGAAACGTTCACTTTGCTGTTAGATTCGGTGAAGAGAATGTTGCATACCCTAAGGCGTTTCAGCTTTGATAGCGTTAATGGATATAAGCAGAAGGTAACGGTCTCTATGGCAGTCAATATTGGTCTTCTTCTAAAATTTGTTTTTTATATTTTTTTTTATATTTTTTTTTTTTGGTAAAGCTGCTTAACGCGCTTTGTGGCTTTTGTATGCTTTCTATATGATACTTTATCAAAATTAATGAATATCATTAAAATTTATATGTCATTATACATATACATATGACCTACTTAGGTTCACGAAAATATCTATGAATAGTTCACTGGTTACATTGACTAAAATCTCAAACTCAGGAAATTAGAAGAATCACTGCGTACATATGTGGCATCACTGCGTAAAGACCTGCTGTAGTAAACACCGAGTATGACAATTGTGTGGCTTATGGATACCAAGTTACAGTATGGCAGATGATACGCCCCATGTAAACACTGATCGCCCTTTAGTTAGTAATATCTCACAAATATATATCAATCTCCAGGGGCGCACCCAGGAATATATTTTAGGGGGGGGTTTATATTTCTGAAGATATATCACCGGAAAATACTGAAAATTTGCTTGATAATACGCTCTTTAAAATACATTTATTAATTAAACGTTTTAAAATTCATAAACTGCACTTTATTTACATAAGATTACCGGAACTCNGGGGTTTATATTTCTGAAGATATATCACCGGAAAATACTGAAAATTTGCTTGATAATACGCTCTTTAAAATACATTTATTAATTAAACGTTTTAAAATTCATAAACTGCACTTTATTTACATAAGATTACCGGAACTCAAACACTTTTAACCGACTTCAAAAATACATAACTTTTTTACCACGTGAACCGATTTCAATAATCCTTTTTTT
>NW_016159150.1:0-6503 GCF_001687245.7 Rhagoletis zephyria
TAAATTACAAGTTTTAGGGATGTTTAAACTTTGGTGGTACATATATGTATCATCCGGGTCGAAAGGGTTAAGGTTGATATTGAGGCACATAAAACATTGAAACATTTATGGAAGGTGAGCTAACAAATTGGATATGCGCTTCTGCACTGCACGTTGTCACTGTAGTCGTTAATAAGCCACATTTTACCATCCCAAATTTCTCCACTTACCTTGTTCTCTGTAGATAATCATACAAAGCAGCAACATGCACAATCTACCTTCAGTACATACATCCATACATGAACTTATTGAATAATGTACATATGTATGTACATACATTAGTGCGCTATGCACACTGACTTAATCAAGAAGCGAACTCACGTTTTGTGGACATGGATCTGATTATTTATTATTCGCATACCGACATTGTATTCCAACGTCAGTAAACACACACAGTAACATCCATACATACATATGTATAGGTACTTCTATCCACAATCCCTAACCCATTGTAGCAGGCGTGGCGAAGTCCAGCTTAAAGAAAAAAATTAGTCCTGAAATGAATTGCCCGTCCCAAGTGCCCCGAAGTGGGAGATGGTAGCATGTCCAGCGTCATAAAATCTCTTTTTATTAGGATGCAGCAATCACCTTCTCACAAATTCTTTTCAACTAAGCACACACGAATATCTACTGACACTGCACTTGAAGTGAATACTTGAAGCACGAGCCACTCTCGTCCTTGCCTTTGATTTAATCACATAACATGACGTGTTTATGAATCAACGACGATTCGCCCCTGTGAGCATTGTCCACGCATGTCTGCATGTTCAAGTATCTAGCTGGAGGGCAAGTGAATTTTTTAAGAAACACCTCGTTTGACAGCGACAAAACGCCCATCACGTCATTACTTAAGTCAATATAGAAATTGGGGTAAATTCAGTTTTTTTACTGCTTACAATGTGTATAAAAATCGTAAACACACATAAAAGTACACATGCCACAGTTTCCAAAAGTTTAACAAGAACATGTATACATGACGTCGTTTAAACTACAAAACCGCGTATCAACAAAATGCAAAACCGAGTATGTGAAGTTGTATAAATTATTTTCTAGAGATTTAAAACACTCATATTTCAAAATGGTTCTCTTTTTTATAAAGCAATCGCATTTCTGGTAATAGATAAGGATTGAGCCAAGAGCTTCTGTGAGCAAATCCAATTTTTGACAGCAAATGTCAGTTACGCGGTTTTGCAGAATGACCATACGCGGTTTTGTACTTTAAACGACGATATGTATGTATGTATGCATATGGGTAATTTCCAAACAAACTGTACATGGCAGGTAGTTTTTTATATTCTTTTTTAAGATTGATAAATTTATCCTCTGAAATCCTTTTCTGACGTGAAAATTTGTGCAGAATACGAAACTACTTTCAGGCTCTTCAAAAATTATTATTATTTTCTTATTTTTGCATTTTTTGTAAAATATTTTCAAGAATGTCAGTTTTTTTAAAGTAAGCTAAAGTAATAAATAAGTTTAGAAACTGTTAGAAAATAGCATTCTTTTCTTTTTAAACATTTGAATATTACTTTGAAACGCATTTATCAGATAAGCTAATGTTAAAGTTTTTTTCACCTTCTTCATGACGTTAAAGTGAGGATTTTCGTGGGAGGCAGTGTTTTTGTAATCTTTCTTCGGCAACAATTTCCCTATATGCCATTTAAACATTTTTGGAGAAATCAGTTATTTAAATCAAAAATACTCTTTCACCTAAAAGTGACATTATGTAAATATTTCACATTTTTTGTTTTTTTTTCTAAGAGTCTTATTTCACGAAAATAAACGAACAAAGCAATCATTGAAACTCTTTAAGAAATAAACAGACATTGGTTATTAAAATAATAATAGATTGGCGCTTACACATATGTATGTTAGTGTTTGGCCGAGCTTTTCCTCCGACTTGTGGCCTGCGCCTTGATGTTGTCACACAAAGCGGAGGGACCTACAGTTCCGAACGGCGATTGTATTTTTTATGAGAAGCTGTTTTTCATGGCAAGAAACACTAAGAGGTTTGCCATTGTCTTCCGAGGGACGACCGCTGTTAAGAAAAAACCTTTTTTCTATATTTTTGGCGATGTTGCTTTGACCAGGGTTTGAACTCAGGTGCTGCGGAGTGGAAGCGCGCACTGCTTACCACTACACCACAGCGGCCGACATTGGTAATTACATATCATATTTTCGGTGTATTTGCATAAAATACTGGCTCACATTCCGGAAATATTTAGCCGTACTTACCATGGTGCAAAATTCAAATTCACTTAAAACACACAAAATAATTGCTTTTATTAAGTTATTTCTTATTTAATTCGGGCAATAACTTCTTGCGCTTCTTAACTGTAATGCACTTAGGCAAGCAAAACAACTAATCTTAATATTACGGCAAAAATAAAATAAATATATTCTGGAAAATTCTGAGGGACAATATTATAATAGAAAGCCATGCTGATAAAAATTTTCAGGCAAAAATAGAATACAACAAAAAAGGTATGGTAGTCATTCACAAACAGTTACGTCTTTTTTCATTGTTTCTTTGTTTAAAATTTTTTTTAATGTGGATTTTCGAATAACCTGTGCACGTAGAGCTGTCAAACTATCGATAGTCGACATCATAGATAGTTTCGATACTGAAAGCGCTTTAAATAATAAGTAGAGCCAATATACCATTTATTGAAAAGCATCAAACATAAAATTTATATTTTCATTAATTATGTAACTTTTGTTAAAACAATTCTTAATTAGATCGTGTTTTTAAATTAATTTTATAGGTTGTACTTTTAAAGTGGATATTAATTTTAAAGCAGTTATTAAAAGATCACTCGACGACCCAATAAGTTTTATTAATAAATATAATCATATCATCGTTGTTTGGCTTGAGGGCACATCTTCTCTCGGAAATAATGAGCCTATCCTTGCTAAGTATTCGTTCCGATTCAGTGGATGTGGATGGTTTTGGAAAATACCGCATTGCGCATGTTATTAATTCCTATATAAAAATCCCGGGTCACTGTGTTCGTTTAAGCTAATCTCCGAGACAACATTGCACATGTTGTTAATTCCTATATATCTTAATATATAAAAATCCCGTGTCACTGTGTTCGTTTACGCTAATCTCCGAAACCGCTTAACCGATTTCAATGAAATTTCGTAGGTGTGTATTGTTGGTACAACTTAAAAGATAGGATAGTTTTCAACCCGAGAAAAAATATTTTGAAATTTCGTGGGTGTGTATTGTTGGTTCCAACTTAAAAGATAGGACAGGTTTCAATCCGAGACAAAATATTTTTTTTTCATCGACATTTTTTCAATACTCCTCGCAAAGTGCTTATCTTATTATATAAAAATAATATTCATTTACGCTAATCTCCGAAACTTCTTAACCGATCTCAATGAAATTTTTGTGGGTGTGTGTCTATTGTTGGTTCCAACTTAAAAGATAGGATAGTTTTGAAGCCGAGAAAACAATTTTTTTTATCGACATTTTTTCTATACTCCTGGCAACGTGCTTATCTTAATATATAAAAATCCTGTGTCACTGTGTTCGTTAACGCTAATCTCCGAAACCGCTTTACAGATTTCAAGGAAATTTTGTGGGTGTGTATTGTTAAAAGATAGGATAGTTTTGAACCCGAGAAAAAATATTTTTTTTTTCATTGACATTTTTTCAATGCTCCACGCAACGTTCTTAAAAATCCCGTGTCGCTATGTTCGTTTACGCTAACTACAAATTGCCCATATCCGAAGCGAGAGTTTTCCAATGTTATTCGCAGCTACGCTTCATATGTATGTTTATGTTGAGGAGAAATAGGTAGGATAGCAACAAAATAATGTAGTATGTATTAATACATATAAACAAGCGCATATCAACAGCAACAAAAGATTTACCGATTGGACACTATCCAATGTTATCCATACCCCTGGCTGATGTTAGAACCGTAACCAGAGATAGTTTTTTTTTCAAACGTTCAATCAAATGAAACGTAAGAAACAATATGGCTCTTCACATCGAGCTCGGTGTTCGGTAACTCTGTGTCCGGTAATTTTTTCTAATGTTTGTGTAACACTATTTTACACAAACAAAATATATGGGAAAAAATTACCGAACACCAAGTTACCGAGTACCAAGCTACGATGCATGTAACCTGCCTATGTATCGGTGTGTAGCAGGACAACGTCTGCCCGGGCTTACTAGTTACATAAAATAGAATAGGATTTTAAATTATTAATTTCATTTTAGAATCATTACACACCATTTTCATGCAAAAAAGGTCCCAAGCCAAATCAAATTGTTAAACATAATTATCACACCACTTTTCAAGAACTACATAATAAAATTTATTTTCTGGAAGTTTCTACTTCCAAGAATTTTGTGATGAAAAATTGCAACGTAGTCGATAGTCCTGACTATCAATCGATAGTTGAAAAAAGGGAAAACATCGATAGTATTGATAGTCTCATCGATAGTTTGACAGCCCCATGAACGGGGATAAACAGATTTGCTGGTGGTTCATATTTGGATCGTATAATGCTATTTTTGACTTTCCGTTTTTGCCACCATAAAAAAATTTATGTAAAAAGGAGTGATGGAAAATGAGTGTGCATTGTGCCATTTTCGGCCCTTTCGGAAGCAGCCGGCACCTTAAGCACAATCTATTGATTTTCGGCACTATTTTGGCGCAACTAATAAATATTTTTTTTTATCGTATATGCTTAAACTGATAAATGATATAAACATAGAAATGCAAGCAGAAGAAGTTTTCCTTCACATTCTGCATATACGCTTACAATTTTTGTATAAACAAATTTGTCGTGATTTCATCTCTAACGCAAATATCGAATCTCATTTAATATATACTTTAGATTTAAATAATCATATACCCATTTTAGATACATATTTTTTGTAGAATGGATGCCGAAATACATATTTCTTACAAAAGAAAATTTTACAGAAACTGAAATTAAATTTTTTGAATTAAATGCTTTACAATTTAGTGTTAAATTTTGCCATGATTTAAGAAAGAGAACCTTAATAATGAGATTTTTTAAAGCCGTTTCGGCTTTCGAGCCAAAAGGCAGTAAACTCTGTCAATACGAATAATATTGCACCTATACCTATAAAATTATTTCCTGAAGCCGAGATGATGAATGCAGAAATCATCAATCTGGAATATAGAGCATTAGCTGACTATGCAGGTTGCTTGGTAAATTAATTGAATGTGTTGATGTTTCCAAATATGTTTCATATCGCGCAGGGGACACTGTCTTTGTCACATTCTTCTGCTTGCGTTGGGCGCATTTTTGATGTGTATACATCTTTGGTTTCGGTAGGGGCAAAATTTGCGAAGCTGTAACGCATATCCCAGCACAAAATTTCGAAGGGCTTAGCATGTGTATTTTAGCATAAAATTTTTATTTTCTTTAGAAGCACCCTGTGTTTGCTTGCAAAATGGTTGCATACATTTAGGCATATGCATAGTAAGAGGAAATGCGCTTCAATTGATTATTACTTCCGATTATTTAAACTCCGCACATGCATACGGCTTTGTACCTATGTATAGCCGTCATCGATTCGCCAACAGTTAGCGAGTGGCGAAACGAACGAACTCAATGAGGTATAACCAAACTCGCTATCGTCTATCCGTGCTAGCTAACTTCGTTGTTGCTTTCACATGCAAAATTCTTCTTTAAGCGACCGGAACTCAAACATAGCGAGCGAGAAGTGGCGAATCGATGACGGCTTATGTACATAAATATGTATGGACTCATTTGTTGCAACTGGGCATGAATCACGTAACTTTAAAACGATAGTCATTCAAACGAGAACTGACAAAACGATGTTGTCAAAACACTGATTTATGCATTTGTGTTGCGGTTACGTGTTAATAGCCGTCATCGATTCGCCACTTCGCTGCTTGCTATGTTTGAGTTCCGGTCGCTTAACGAAAAATTTTGCATGTGAAAGCAACAACAAAGTTAGCTAGCACGGATAGACGATANACAGTTACTGTTACGTGAAGCAAAACTGGAATGGAGTTGACGATATCGCACAAACGATCAAACAATTTTTGATTTTAATGAAGCAAGACAATCTCGACACGATATCGTTCAGACGAATATCGTCATACGTGATTCATGCCCTGGTTTTAATATTCCTAGATGGTTTTAGGCATAGGTTTAGTAGTCTATTTTGGTAAATTAAGAATATATACAAATAGAAATGCTCAAACTATAAGCTCAAAAACAATAACTGATGCGGTGTTTCCAAGATATTTTAACGCCCTTGAGTCACAAGTATATACAAGTATATTTTATCAATCATACCGATAATTTCATGTATTAAAATAATTCAAAATGAAAATGAATAAAAAAATTAAATCAGAAAAATTAATAAAATTAAGTGAAATTAATGTTTAATTTCTAACCTAACCTACATTTGTATGTATGTAACTGAATCGCTTAATAATAGC
>NW_016159150.1:8007-20283 GCF_001687245.7 Rhagoletis zephyria
CAATATTTCGAAATTTAAGGACGCTAATTTACTTAAAATGTATACACCCCGGCTTATCATGTAGCGGTAGCTTTCGGAAAGGTGGAAAACATATATTTAATACTTGCGCCGGGTATTTAATGTTCGGCTCCGCCCGAACTTAGACTTTCTTACTTGTTTTCATTAAAAATTGAATTGAAACCGAAAACAGGAATACGTTGGCTAAAAAGACGATTGGACATTTAATCTGCAAATACTTTAGTAACAAGTAATTTTTAAGTATAAAAAAAACCGACAACAATTCTCATATACAAATTTTAGATTATCGTTAATTACCTCATGATCCGACGATCGGATCTAAACCAAATTAATATGGGACCACCTGTGAGGTAACATCTTTCCTTTAAAACAATAGAAATCGGTTAACGTCGTCCAAAGTTATGCGGTTACATACAAAAAAAAAAAAAAAATATTCCGACGAACTGATAACCTTTCTCTTTTTTGTGAAGTCGGTTAATAAAATATACTGATGCTTTGTATTTTTGTAATTCAGGGTTAATGATTGAACAAAGATTTTTGTTCATACGTAATTTTTTGTTTATAAACTGCACAAGTACTCTCGGGTATGCAGTTTTATAGTCCACTAAATTTTGGTATAATAAAGTGGAAGTATGCAATGGCTGAAAATCGCGTTAATTTTTGGGAACTTTTTTCGTTGAAGGTGTTGCACTTCTTCTTCTACATATATAAAGCATACTCAAATTATTTGAACACACAATTACAATATGTATAGAAAAAAGGCAAAAAAAATAAAAAATATTAAAAATCAACGGGAAAACGGGCTAGGAAGCCACTTTAAACTTGCACTTTATTATACTACAATTGAATGGACTATAAAATGCATATCCGAAAGTTTTCAAAAAATTCTGACAACAAAGTTTTAAATTTTAATGAAAATTTGTTGTAGAAAGTTTGAAACTTTGATATTTAGGGTTTTGGTTTTTGAATTGACTATATTTTTATTAAAAAGCTAAAATTTGTCAATATATCCCACTGTGAAAGGTTTTCTACATAAATAATATATATACTGTTGAGCTACTATGCCTTTTTAGCAGCTATTAAAATAAAACAAACGATGTATGCATAAGTTAAGCAACTGTGTTTAACAAGATTTGGTCCGCGACTAACTAACTGAAAGTTCACCTTGAACTATTTAAGTATGTCCTAATTAGATTGGATAACTGCAAATTCATCACCAACAATAGAAAACCAGTTTTCTTAAATGCATGAGAATTTACATATATATATTTATGCACGTATGCACCCGCGCACACAATATTGCTTACATACATATGTACTATTTTTCGCTTGCTTGCATACGAATGTATCCAACTGAGCGCGGGCGGTACGTATGCACATACATATATGTATGTATGTATATACGTATGCTTTATACATAGTATAAAGGGGAAACAAAATTAGCACAGTTTAAATACATACAAGTAAATATGCAGCTCAATTGAGTATGAAAATTTCAGTGTGATCAGATAACGTTATTCATATTGATTTTGATAAACATATTTTATGTTGCTGGCTTATCCGCTGCTGCTCCGAACATCCTCCCCCCCGTTGAAAGGTCAGGGCTTTCAACAGAATCCTTCACCGGGAGGACACACAGCTTGTTCACGGCTCGTCGCGTTATGCCGCTAGATGTTTTTAAAAGTGCCACACGTACGACACCGTCTGCTCCAGGGACAACTTCGATTACCCGTGCTAGAGGCCACTTCAGTGGTGGTGAGTTTTCTTCCTTTATGCATACGACATCATTGACTTGAATGTTGGCATGAGGTAAACGCCACTTTGCGCGTTGCTGTAGAAGAGTTAGATACTCTTGAGTCCACCGCTTCCAAAAAACCTGTTTAATGTATGTTGCACGCTGCCATCGATCAAGTCGGTCGTAGTTTAGCGTCGTTAGATCCGGTTCCGGAAGAGCTGTCAGAGAACCACCAATCAAAAAATGGCCTGGCGTTAGCACATCTAAATCCTCTGGGTTTTCTGAAAGGGGTACGAGAGGACGAGAGTTAATTACAGCACAGATTTGACATACCAAAGTACGCAATTCATCGAAGCCAAGCAGTGATGAGCCAACGGAACGATAGAAATGTTGTTTGGCTGTTTTTACGGCCGCTTCCCACAAACCGCCAAAGTGCGGAGAGCGAGGTGGGATGAAACGCCAATCAAAGCCATTACTGAGGCAAAAGTTGTGGACTTCGCTGCGGTGTTTCTCGCTGAGGGCTAAGTTCCGTAGTTCTTTAAGCTCGTTCTTGGCGCCTACAAAATTCGTCGCATTGTCAGACCAGATGCAGCTGGGTATGCCACGCGTAGCGATGAATCGTTTTAGCGCGTCAATGAAAGCACCTGTTGAGAGGTCTCTTACCAACTCCATCCATACAGCCTTTGTGGCGAAGCAAATGAAAACGCTTACATAACATTTGTGGGGCGATTTATTGCGTACTTCAGGCTTGTAATAAAATGGCCCACAGTAGTCCACACCGGTGACTATGAATGGGCGCGAGGCCTGAATTCGCTCTTTAGGCAGGTCGGCCATTATGTGCTCGACAAGGCGCGGTCTCGATTTGCAGCAAATAATGCATTTTTGTAGGACTCGAGTGACTGTTTTCCGACCACCTATGGGCCAAAACTGCATTCGAATGAAGGCGAGTAAAGCTTGAGGACCTGCGTGATGTTGTTTGCGATGAAAAAAGGTTATTATACTAAATGTCAGTGGATGATCCTTCGGAATAATGCATGGGTGGCGCGATTCAAAACTAAGCATAGAGTTTTTTAATCGCCCGCCGACTCTAATAATTCCAAAGTCATCAAGAAATGGTGATAGCGAAACAATGCTGCTCGAACTCGGGACGCAATTATTGGCCTGTAATGCCGTGTACTCCGGCCAAAGTTGCGCTCTTTGTACTAAGCGAATAAGCAGTTGAGTTCCATGGTGAATATCTGCGGCTGTGAGCTGCGAAGAGCTTGGCGATGTTGTAATATTGACAAATTTGCTGACGTACCCAAAAATGCGCTGCATTGTTCCAAATGAATTAATGTACTTGAACGAAAGCGAAATGTCATTGCGGTTATGTGCGGCAAGCAACACCTTTTGTCGAAGTTCTGGAAGTTTTGGTTGTGGTAGACACATGCGCGGCCAGCTGCCCTCCACTTCTCGCAAAAATGACGGGCCGTGCATCCAAAGTGAAGATCCTAGAAGTTCCTGCGGGGTAGCTCCTTTGGATAAAATGTCCGCCGGATTCATTGCTGTCGGAACATAGTGCCACCGCATGCCCTCCGTTAATTGATGTATGGTGGAAATTCGGTTAGCGACAAATACGTTAAATTTCGATGGTTCTTCTCGCAGCCACGAGAGGACAGTGGAGGAATCTGACCAACAATGAAATGAACAGTTAAAAAGCTTCATTTTTGTAAACTCACCCATGAGTTGTGCCAGCAGTGTTGCTGCACAGAGTTCCAGCTTGGGCACGGTGATAGTCTTCAGTGGAGCGACACGGGCCTTCGAACACAACAGGTGCACTTGTACCTTACTATCCTTGGCTGAACGCGTATAAACGCAAGCCCCATAAGCTTCAAGGCTTGCATCGCAAAATGCATGAATTTCTGTAATGGCCCCAGGTTGCAAGACGTAACGAGGAAATGATAGGTGCTGTATGTCTGCAAACCCGCTGCAAAAGGCAGACCAGGCGGTGTTTAACGATTGCGGTAGACTCTCATCCCACTCAAGCTTGTCTCTCCACATGCGTTGCAGAAGAATCTTCGCCTTGGTCAGCGTAGGGCCCATTAGTCCAAGGGGATCGTAACAGCGAGCTAGAGTAGACAACGCAGAGCGTTTTGAGTTTTTACCGAGTTCTCGTTGTGGCACAAACGAAAATAGCAGCTTGTCCTTGACCGGATCCCAAACTAGTCCCAGAGCTTTGGTGATGTCACTGCCATCGTCAAACTTAAGGAAACGTTCCTTGTCTACGTCAGGTATATCACGAAGGATATCTGGACTATTAGAGCACCACTTGCGTAACTAAAAGTTTCCTCGAGCAAGGAGGCTAGTTGTTTGTAGCTTGATATTCAGTACTTCTTCCATCGAATCGCCTCCAGATATCAAGTCATCTACGTAGAAGTCTCGACGCACTATTTCTGCACCAATGGGGTAAGTCGAGGATTCGTCAGCTGCGAGTTGGTGCATGGCACGTATGGCCAGAAATGACGCAGGCTTAGTTCCATAAGTCAGCGTGTCTAACTTATAGATGGCAAAGTTTTCCTGAGGAGATTCACGCCACAATATGCATTGGAGCATGCTATCTGGTGGGGTGACGCGAACACACCTATACATCTTACAGATGTCCCCAGTAAGTGCTATGGGAAAAGTACGAAATCTAATAAGGATATTAAAAAGTTTCGGCTGAATAGTTGGGCCTGCCATGAGTAGGTCGTTCAGCGAAAAGCCCGAAGTAGTGGATGCAGAGCCATCAAAAACCACTCTCAGCTTTGTTGTGCTACTGTCATCCTTGATGACGCAATGATGCGGCAGAAAATACTTGCATTGTTGAAAAACCTCATTGGTAACTAGCGACATGTGATTAAGGTCCAGATATTCCTTTATGAACTTACTATATTCTGTTTTAAGCTCAGGGTTACGAGCGAATTTTCGTTCAAGACTTTCGAAGCGTTGACGAGCTTGCAAATAGGAGTCTCCAAGGGCCTCCACACCACGCTTCATGGGAAGACGAACTGAGTATTCGCCTGATGACAATCGCAAATAATTTTCCCGGAAGTGGGCTTCGCAGTCGATATCTTCTTGGGAGGCCTTAGAGATCGGCTCGAAGTTGTGCTCTATTTCCCAGAACTGACGCACTAAATCTTCCAACCGAGTGGAAATAATATCACTGGAGGACTTCCGTCGCACCACAAAAGATGATAGTTTTGGAGCTTGTTGCCCCCCTCCAGATAGCACCCAACCGAGGCGTGTTTTCTGAAGGAGTGGTAAACCGTATGCCAAGCGTATCTGCCCCACACATAGCAGATCGAAGAACAATGCTGCTCCAATGAGCAGATCAATTCGCTGCGGTAAGTTGAACCCAGGATCAGCTAGTTGTATATTCGACGGAACATTCCACTCGTTGGTGCTCACGGAGCAGCCAGGCTGGTTGTCGGTTATGGTTTGCACAACAACAGCTGTTATGTTTGTTGAGAAATCTGAAGTCCGCGACTTCAGTACGAGGTCGACTGAGTAACCCTCCGTTGAGAAATTGGCATCTCCAATGCCAGATACTGTAGCAGAAGATTTTGCTTTTACAAGCTGCAATTGGTTTGCAAGGCGAGTTGTGACAAAGTGTAACTGGGAGCCAGAATCTAAAAGCGCCCTGCAAGGCACGAAGCTTCCAGCACGATTTTTTACCAGAACGACGGCAGTAGCTAGGAACACAGCATCAGAAGGAGATACTGGGGCACTAGGCGACACAGATAACGATGCAGTCATAGCGTTGGATTGAACTGTAGCTGCCGACGAAGCTTCGGCTTGACTATTGATTAACGATGCAGTTGAGCGTTCGAAATGCAAGAGCGTGTGGTGTTTCGACTGACAGGCGCGGCACGATCCGGATTTGCAGTCACGAATTTGATGCCCAGTCTTTAGGCAGTTAAGACAAAGGGAAAGCTTCTTAACTTCCCTCAGGCGTAAGTTCGGAGACAAATTTGCGAAGCGTTGACAGCTATAAATTGCATGCTCGGCAGATCCACAAAACACACAAACACCTTTTGAGCCGTTGGAAGCAACAAAGGATTTCCTCTGACCAGTACTCACGTTCTTGTTAGCTTTTACCGCCTGACCAGTCGGTGTCTGCATAGAATGCTCAACGTTCTCGAGTGTTCTGCAGCGCTTCTCCAAGAACATAGCTAATTGATCCCAGGATGGCAGTTCGCTGATCGATGAACTCTCCTCCCATTTAGCTTGCGTCTTTTTGTCGAGTTTCTGGATCACCAATTGTACGATGATGCCATCTGCGATCTTCCCATTGGATGCGAGCGACTGCAATGCGCGTATGTGTGCTGTGACCTTATCTGTCAGCTCTCGTAGCTTGGTTACGTTTGAATCTGCCCTCTCTAGCCCAAATATCTCCCTGACGTGTGCCTGAAATATAAGACGTTTGTTATCGAAGCGCTTTTGTAAAAGATCTAATGCAGTGTTATAATTAGCGTCGTTTATTTCCAGCGAGCGCACGGTGTCAAGGGCAGCGCCGCTCAGACAGGAACGAAGATGCTGCAATTTGTCGATGTTGGTGAGGTCGCTGTCCTTGTCGATTATTGACGTGAACATTGAATAGAAATTTGTCCACTCGGTGTAGGCGCCACTGAATTTAGGCAGTGTCAGCAATGGCAAGCGTGAGCTATTAGCGTTCACAATGATTGATTGGGTCTCACTGGAGTTCATTCTGAGCGTGGAGCAATGTTGCGAGGCACTACGTTTACCAATCTCGCGTTGCAGTGTAGCTCTAAGGTTGATTAGAGCAGCATCGAAGTTACTTGGCAGGTCGCTGGCAATGGAGTCGAAGTCCAATTCCTCTAGGCTTGTGTGTGCGGCAGAAAAACTGGATTTCAATTCGCCTAAGGATTCTAGCATTGCTGAAAGACTGTACTCATCCATACTGTGTAGCTTGTCTGCGTCCAACTCGTTAATCAAGCTCTCCAGTCTGCTGAATATGGCCTTTGTTTTCAGCTTTAGAAAGGCTACTCGATCTGCACCTTCCCCTGGCATGACGAAGTTGCTGACGTTTACACTAGTGTGGCAGAATTATCTCAGTAAGCGGCCGGAAACAAACGAAAAATCGCGTGATACGATCACGTCGGGGTCACCAAATGTTGAGCTACTAAGCCTTTTTAGCAGCTATTAAAATAAAACAAACGATGTATGCATAAGTTAAGCAACTGTATTTAACAAGATTTGGTCCGCGACTAACTAACAGAAAGTTCACCTTGAACTATTTAAGTATGTCCTAATTACATTGGATAACTGCAAATTCATCACCAACAATAGAAAACCAGTTTTCTTAAATGCATGAGAATTTACATATATATATTTATGCACGTATGCACCCGCGCACACAATATTGCTTACATACATATGTACTATTTTTCGCTTGCTTGCATACGAATGTATCCAACTGAGCGCGGGCGGTACGTATGCACATACATATATGTATGTATGTATATACGTATGCTTTATACATAGTATAAAGGGGAAACAAAATTAGCACAGTTTAAATACATACAAGTAAATATGCAGCTCAATTGAGTATGAAAATTTCAGTGTGATCAGATAACGTTATTCATATTGATTTTGATAAACATATTTTATGTTGCTGGCTTATCCGCTGCTGCTCCGAACAATATACTTTGTTACGTTTTGTTTTGTAAAGTTATATTTTTCCAATCATTTTTGTGATAATTCATTAAAACAGTGAAATTCTTCTTAACATTGTTCCATTTGCTAAAATAAATACAGAAATATGGGGTACTAGTCTGTAAAAAAAATACATTTATTAAAATATAGAGTATGCATAAATTAATGTGTATATAAAAAGGATCTTTCTATTGAGCGTATTCTTCATGAAAGAAAGATTGCCTATAAGAAAGGGTTTCCGTGAACTTCTGTGTTTCTAATATGCAATAAGTATTGTATATAGCATTTTCAGTTTAAATGAAACTTTTTTCAAATTAAATGAAACCTTTTTCCGGTTAAGCGAAACCTTTTTCAAATTAATTGAAACCTGTTTCAGATTAAGCGAAACCTTTTTCAAATTAAATGAAACTTTTTTCAGAATCAATGAAACTTTATTCAAACCAAATGAAACTTTTTTTTCAAATTAAATGAAACTTTATTCAAATTAAGTATTAAACATTTTTAAATTAAGGAACAGGAAATCGACTTAACCTATTAAGAGCTGTTTGCACCATGTCTGGCTAAGACTAAAGGCTCTGTTATGCATAGTTGGCATTGCTTGAGAGTTGTCACATACATCTCTGTTAAATGAGCTTCGCGTGTAAGCTGTTACCCAACGCACAGCATTACATACGTAGAAGTCTGTTGGTTTTTGATTTCTACGTTAAAATGGTATATCAGTGCATGCACCGCTAAGTATGAAGACACCAACAAGCTGCGTGAATTGCGTTTTTGTCTTTAAAATATTAAAACTGGTTTCTCAGCCGCTATGCATATGAAGAAAATATTTATATGTATAAACAAACAGTGTTGCCACTCAAAATTTTTTCCTACCACAATTGGCACAAAATAGCTCTCAGCCTACTAAAATGTGACTTTCATTGAAAATGTGATTTAAATGTTATAACTAGACATCGGAATTCTATGAAATTGCATATTTTTGTTTAGCATCCAAGAGATCCCGGACCAAGACAGAAGCTCGTTGCATTGAAAATGAAGAATATTTATCCCTATGCATATTTGCATATTTTCATATTTTTTGCATATTTGCACATTTTCATATTTTTTGCATATTTGAATATTTGCATATTTTTTGCATATCTGCATATTTCCACATTTTTCGTGAGTATATTTTTAATATTTTTTTTGAATATATTTTGCATATATAAAAATAATAATAGATTGGCGCTAACACAATTTGTGGCGTGCGCCTCGATGTTGCCACACAAAGCGGAGGGACCTACAGTTTTACGCCAACTCCGAACGGCGGTTGTATTTTTATAAGAAGCTGTTTTTCAAGGCAGAAATACACTCGGAGGACGACCGCTGTTAAGAAAAAATCTTTTTTCTAAATTTTTTTCGATGTTGCTTTGACCAGGGCTTGAAACCAGGCGTTGCGGAGTGAAAGCGCGCACTGCTTACCACTACACCACAGCGGCTGTCATTTTGCATATATGCATATATATATATATATAAGCATGCTTATGTTTATTTATGTAGTTGCATTGTACATACATATATGTGCTTTTTATTCGGTTTTATTTAGCTTGTACTGTAAGTTTTTGGGTCAAATCTAGTAATTGAGATTTCATCCCTTTCCTGTTGACCTATTAATCTCAAATTTGGTACAGGCCTTTAGTTCTGATGACAATATAATAACGTATATATATTCAGTAGCTGCGTTCCCTAACTCGCAAGAAGTTGCAAGAATTTACAGGAATTCGCCAGAAAGCGTTCCCGTACTCGGTTCTCTGGCTTCTTTTGCCTTTTGACAGTTTTACAGGTTTTAACCCAGAAAAGTTGGGGAACGTAACTAGTATCATTGTAAATCCTAGATTCCCGCCGCCACAAAATGGCCACGAAATGAGGGATTACATATTTTTTCACAACCCTCTCAAGAATGCAGTACATCATGAAAAAAGATCAGTCCAGCGCCTACGTCTTGACCTGCAGGCTGTGTCGGAGTCACAGCCGCTAAACTTAAACGTAGAATACGGGATATTATTAAGATCACTTTCAAGTTTAAAACGGTGCATGAAATATTCGTTTTGATTGTATTGAGTTGAATTTAATAAGTGAATATGAATTACAAATTATTAATACTTAGCAATAGAGAAGCAGATCCACAGCTTATAAATAGATATATGCCATGACGTGTATCAATATTTCGATTCCTTTTTATCTCTTTTTATACTGCAGAAATTTATATTACTTTTTATATTATATCCCCATGACGTGTATCAATATTTCGATTCCTTTTTATTTCTTTTTATACTGCAGAAATGTATATTACTTTTTATATTAGCCTAGGTCCCCGTATTAGTATTCTTCTTCGAGTTCATGCTCGTCTTCGCATTATCTTCGTCTTCGGATTTGTGCATGGGTTAGCTAAGACATTTGAAAGAGCTGGCAACTCTCCTAAATATAGTTAAGAAATTAACAAATCTCTAGAGTCTGATATTGTGATACCTACATAAATATTTCAGATGACTGTTGAATTAAGTTGAATTTGATTTTTTAAATACGTGACAACTAGGGATGCCAAAATATCAGGAAAATTGGGACCCCGGGATTTCGGGATATTTTTTAGGTAATCCCGGGATCCCGGGATTTATCTCGGGATTCAAATTGAGTCATAAATTTTATGAATATGAGTAAAAATTCAATATCTGAAAGCATTTAAACATACCATTAAATAAAACTATTTAAAATTTACGATAAACTGATTGTAAAACTCATATATCGCTAGCTTACAGTGAAAAGTTGCTAACTTCACTTTAAATGATAAATCATATTTTGATATAGGAGGCTAGATAAATTAAAAATGCATCGTTTCGAAAAGGGTAAAGGTGATTGTTTTATGTTTTCTCGTTTATATTCAATGAAAGGAAAACTTGTTAAGGCCAAAAAAAGCTCCGAAAATTCGATAAGGCCCAAAAAGTTCGAAATCTTTTAATAAATATCGAATCCCTCCGATTCGTATGGAGTTTTGCTTTGCTTTAAACAGGCAAAATGTTGTATTCCAAGTTTTGCGAAATACTTGAAGAAAATGGCTATACGAAGTTTTTCCTCTCCTGTACAATTTTTAAATTGGGACTTAGCAACTTTGCACTCTACGCTAGCGATATTTATTAAATCAGACAAATTTTAATGTAAAAATTTTTTTTAATTGTATTTAAAAAACTATGTGATTGAGGAACGTATACATCACAAATAATAATGTAAATACCAGGTACTTTCGAAGGTGACGATTAATAAAAAAAAACATAAAACAAAAATATACAAAAACAATTTCTCTAAACAAGTTTATTCTACTCTATAGAGAAATGGCGAATGGAGATGTTTTTGTCATTTTTTTTTTGCAATTTACTAGAAATTTTGAGGGCGTACGAGTTAAACGGATCTCAGAATCGGATTCAGCGAGTCGAAATACATGTTGGTAGTTGGGTCTGGTTAATAACACATACCCCTTTTTAGCCGGTGTTGTTATTATTGCACTTAAAATGTTTTCGCAAGAGCAGCAAAGCATTCAAAACGGAGTCCTCTAAGCTTGACCTGCAGTTTTTAAATACAAAACTTACTGATGAAAAACATATTTCGGCATCAACACTTTTTGGCTGAACTGTCAAAAGGTAGACATAATCCATTTGAAGATAATGACCACGTCGCACAGTGCCGCGACTCCATACAAATGATGGACAAAAATAGAAGGAGTGGTCAGAATTGGCTGAAACTTCACACCTAGAAGTATTACGCCCCTCTAATTTCAAAAATGAAATCGGTTTTTCTGTACCGGTTACTCATTTCGAAAAAACCGAGTTTTTCTTGCATTTTTATATGAAAATAGTCATTGTGGACATGTGTTGATATAAGTGGAAGGAGGCATCAGAATGGGCTGAAACTTTACACCTGAAAGGACTATATCACGGCAATTTAGGAAAAAAAAACGTTTTTCAGCATCTGTTACCATTTAATAAAAAAAAAAATTTTTTTACAATTTTATAAAAAGGTAAAATAACTCATAATCATCGTAGACATATGTTTATAAAAACCGAAATAGTATTCAGAACTTGTTGAAACTTTACACCTAAAAGGACTAACCCATGCTTATTTCAAAAATGAACAAAAAAAAAACATCTTGAAAGTTCGTGACATTTTTTTTTTGGTTATGGTAGTTTCGACCTTCTACTAACAGAAACAATCGAAATCTCTTCCAACTTTTTCCAATATTTGAAAATTTTCAATTTTGAAAAAGTGACTAAATGCCTTTTTTTGGTATTATTTTAGCTGATCTATATTTACAATACTTTTTCTGAATGCCCTAAGATCTAAATTTTTGGTTCGCTTTTCAAAAATAAGGTGTTGAATTAAAGCTAAAAGTGCCAAAAAAAAAATTAAGAGGTACAGGGTGCTTTGAAATGAAAAAAATTATCAGCTAATTAAAATACTTAAATATGCATCACGGTATGGGAGCCAAAAACAAAGGTATACGAAGATTTACATATATATATATATACATATATATATATATATATAGAGCAATGACACCAGTTTACAAATAATATGTTAACCAATTCGGGTAAGGAAATAAATGCAATCGAGACACCTTACAGCGCCCAATGATTAGACGAAAGGCGAACAAAAAGAAAATAAAAACAAGTAAGAAAGTCTAAGTTCGGGCGGAGCCGAACATTAAATACCCGGCGCAAGTATTAAATATATGTTTTCCACCTTTCCGAAAGCTACCGCTACATGATAAGCCGGGGTGTATACATTTTAAGTAAATTAGC
>NW_016159150.1:22758-58865 GCF_001687245.7 Rhagoletis zephyria
CTCCAAAGTTTACCAATTTTCGGATTTTGGTATGTTTAATCATATATTTATTTATTAATAAAAAAAAAATATTTGTATAAATTTTTTTTCCATGAACCATACATTTTTTGGTTTGTCGCATATATCTTTATCAAAGTGCAAAAGTTGATCTTGCTAGGAATAAAAATGTATTTTTAACAAATTTTTAACTGCGACCACTTTTATGTGCGAATCGCCGAAATGAAATGGTATGTAGAAAATAGGTGTACTTTGAGGGGGTGTGTGAGGCTGAAAGTTGTTTTTATCACAAAATAACTTATGAACTTCTCTCAGTTGGAGATTTAGCTGTAACTTGACATCAAAACATCTAAGTTTCAAGACAGTCGATTTTTGTATTTTTGTCCACCTTCGCGGCACTGTGCGTCGGACAAATTATAAGTCTCTCGATTTGAGGAAGTTTTGAGTAGATTGATCTAAAAAATTATCTAACTTTTCCTTAAAACTCTCTGTTTCGTTTACATTAGCGACGCTATGAGTAAATTCATTGAAATCTTCTTCAAAAAAGGCTCAGACTGCAATTTAAAAGTACAGTTTCAAGCTTTTGGTTAATTGCAGTCAAAACGGCATTTTACAAAAATCATACTTCAAAATGCATAAACGAATTCTTAATATCAATTCGATATTTCAAAATTTTCGGGATCCCGGGATTAATGCAAGCAAATCCCGGGATTTCCGGGACGTCAAAAACACCGGGATCCCGGTATTCCGGGATCCCGAGATTGGCATCCCTAGTGACAACGCTCCTAAATACAGCTCAGATATAAAGCCCTTTTAAAACCATTTCATTTGAAACCCATATTTTTAATAACTGCTTTAACTTATTAAATAATTTGAGCTTACGTTTATACCAGGTGGCAACCCTCTTTAATAATCTGAATATTTAAACTAAGGACATCTTACCACCTTTTTTCGCGTAATACTTTAATATTTCATTTAACTCATGCATACTTTATTTAAATTCTGTTTTTGAAACAGGTGGCAACCCTATTCAAAATATTTTCAAACCACAACCTCTTTCGTCTGACTCCATATCAGGATAAACATTTCAATTTTCTGCCTTTATTTAAGTCGAACTTGCTTTTTGAAACAGGTGGAAACCCTCCTACATATGTGTAATTAAAAAATAAAGCCCTTTCAAAACCATTTCGATCGATGCTCATAGTGTAAAAATTGATTTAACTTAAAAATAATTTGATTTTTTATCAGGTGGCAACTCTTTTTGAAAAAATAAGCTATTGTGCATCTACAGGCCAAGCCCTTTAATTTGATACCTTGATATGACAAAACGCTTTCGTGTACTATGCATACATATGTATGTATATATGTATATTGACGTACAATGTACATATGTACATATGTAGGTAGGTCCAAAATTTGCTGCGATCAGCTATACATATTCACCAGCGCAATCAGTTTTTGGTATCCTTTTGTCTCTGGCAACACCTAACTGTTTTTACTCATGCACGTGTTTGCAAAACGATGATGAAGTGATTTTGTATGGAAAAGCATTTATGCCCATATATTTGAATAAAATAAACATACTTAGAAGATATCAACCAGTACTTCCCATATACCAAACGAAAGGAAAACACCTGAATTTTGGATTATAGAAAACAAAACCAAAATCTTTCGAACGGTTTTCGTATTTCGGTATTAAAAAAAAATTTGCAAATTGCTCGATATTTATTGAATTTATATAAAATTTATAAACGATAATATTTCTATTGCTCCAAGGAACCTATGTCCCGAAAATGAAAGTTATATCTGCAAATCATAAGTTGCTAGAGCACTTTAAAGGCTCAAAATTTGTATGGAAAAGCATTTATGCCAATATATTTGAATAAAATAAACATACTTAGAAGATATCAACCAGTACTTCCCATATACCAAACGAAAGGAAAACACCTGAATTTTGGATTATAGAAAACAAAACCAAAATCTTTCGAACGGTTTTCGTATTTCGGTATTAAAAAAAAATTTGCAAATTGCTCGATATTTATTGAATTTATATAAAATTTATAAACGATAATATTTCTATTGCTCCAAGGAACCTATGTCCCGAAAATGAAAGTTATATCTGCAAATCATAAGTTGCTAGAGCACTTTAAAGGCTCAAAATTTGTATGGAAAAGCATTTATGCCAATATATTTGAATAAAATAAACATACTTAGAAGATATCAACCAGTACTTCCCATATACCAAACGAAAGGAAAACACCTGAATTTTGGAATAAAGAAAACAAAAGCAAAATCATTCGAACGGTTTTCGTATTTCGGTATAAAAAAAATTTGCAAATTGCTCGATATTTATTGAATTTATATAAAATTTATACACGATAATATTTCTATTGCTCCAAGAAACCTATGTCCCGAAAATGAAAGTTATATCTGCAAATCATAAGTTGCTAGAGCACTTTAAAGGCTCCAAATTTACCCCGAAATAAGCCAATATTTACCGTTGTTTCTACGACAGACACCGAATCGGTTACTTACATAAATGCATCTGTCGATAGGTTTGGAATTTTGTTTTTGAAACGGCATACCTTGCTTTGAAATCGCTTCACTAGTTCTCGTGCAATAAGCATTTTCGTGAAGCTCTAAAAAAACAACTACAATATTTGAGCATAGCCTCTATATCGAAACGTAAGATGTATTCTACGTCAAAATTCCAAATCCACGACGGCCGCCACCACAAAATGGTGAAAGATTTTTATAAGTGGAACACAGGGCATTTTAGAAAAAAAGCCACATCCAAAAAGGCGCCACAAACAAAATGTTGGATCATAAATTTTAGACAGTCAATATATTAAAACCTACATCTAGGTATTTAATTAAAACAAAGGACTTTGTAAAACCACTTAACTTAAAAGTTTTTTACATAGTTTATTTTGCGACCAAATCGTGCAATTTTAA
This sequence comes from Rhagoletis zephyria, assembly GCF_001687245.7. NCBI lineage: Eukaryota > Metazoa > Arthropoda > Insecta > Diptera > Tephritidae > Rhagoletis > Rhagoletis zephyria. The sequence goes on from NW_016159150.1 coordinate 25,711, forward strand.
TAAGTGCGTAACGATCAATTGATATTTTTGGTGTTGTCTTTAATTGAGTTTATATTACAAACAGTTACTACTGAGCGATAATAACGGTTTTGGCATAGAAATAATTTTTATAATTTTTTTTTGTTATTGTTACATTTTGTTACGAGTAAATTTAAACTCTATGCATATATCTACTGTCCAGGAATAATCTAGAAGGCTTTGCAATTTTGTTTTGAAAAAAATAAAAAGGATTTGAAAACGTTTCGTTGTAGTTGAAAATAGTAAGAACAGCGAGCTTGTCCGGCAAATCAGGCGATCTGCATGTTTTTTTTAATATCCATTCACATTAGTAGTTATCAGAAATGTCTCAAATAAATTTAAATAAATGGGTTCGGAAATGGGTGCTTCAAAATTAGCGATACATTTATGGAATGTTTACTTTGCAAAAAAAGGTAACCACATCTCTTATTAAATGCAAAATTTGCGAAACTCGTAAAATTAATTTACACCTGATTAATATTATTAATTTTATGAATTCTGGAGATAAATTGTACCAGAAAATATCAACTGCAACAACACTTGAATATGTACTCAATTTCATCAGCCGTCAGTAAATTTGGTAGAAAATATCGGCAATGAGAGAAAGTCAACTCCGCATGACTTTAATTTTGAAATGTGCCAAGCCTTGGTTTCGGCGAATATTCCGTGGAATGTATTGGAAAATAGTTGTTGGAAAAAATTCCCCCAAAAATATACCGAGCGACAAATACCAAGCGAATCAACAATAAGGAAAACTTACCTGGATAAGTGCTACTCAGCAACGATGGAGGCATTAAGGGCAGACATTGGAAATAATTATGTACTCGTATGTAAGGATTTCTGTTGACGAAACAACCGATGCAACTGGCCGCTACATAGGAAACTTAGTTGTAGGGACACTTGAAGAATGTAACTCTCAACGTCTCATCTGCTGTGCAGTAAAGAGCTGGATCGTCCCCACAGTAATGCTGTAGCACGATTCGTAACCGCTGCCTTATTGAAGTTCTGGCCATGTGGGCTAAACAGTGATAAGGTTCTGCTGCTGGTTTCGGATGCAGCTCCTTACATGATAAAAGCAGCAAAGCACCTGGCAGCTTTTTATCCAAATTTGCAGCATTTGACGTGTCTGGCTCATGGCCTTCACAGAGTTGCAGAAAAAATTCGATCGCTTTTTCCAGAAGTAAACGAGTTTATTTCCGCTATGAGAAGGCATTGCTGAAATCACCTTCCCGAATTTCAGCGTATAAAGTAGTTATGGGTAATGGCTCTTTACCGCCAAATCCAGTTCTTACGCGATGGGGTACATGGCTAAATGCAGCTGTTTTTTATGCCAACAATTTTTAAAAATTAAAGAGGTAATAACCAAAAAAATGCTGTTTCAAAGTAATTAAATATCTGTTTTTCAGATTGTTCAAAAGTTTCCACCAGAAGCAGATTGTGTGAAAAATGCACAGAACGCAGTTCAAGGTCCTCAAAAGGTTATTTTGCTGGAATCCCAGAGAGCATCGAAAAATTAGAGACAAAGGGAATGCGGCAGGACGAGCCCATACAAATTATTTTGGACTGTGAAGTATCCCTTCAAAATGTCCCTGGGGACTATGGCAAAACCGTAAGAGAGAAACTCTCTGAGGTTTTAGAAAACAGCTATTTTTTTCTGAGTTTCGAAATCTCGCTTATTTTTTAAATAATCCTGAAGATCATTATACTTCAATATCGTTGCTTCAGCAATTTTAGAACAAATTTAATTTCGCTCCAATCACTTCTTGTGAAGAAGAGAGATCTTTTTCATCATTTAAAATAATTTTAAATGATAAAAGGAAAAGATTTAATGTAGAAAATTTAGAAAAAGTACTAGTAGTGTACTGCAATGCGAAATAAAATTTTGGATTTATTCAATCACTCTCGTATCAAAAGTCTTTCGATTTATTGGAACAATGTACATGTAAATTATATGTAATCTAGTTTTCCTTCACTCGCTTCCCCGAGTATGAATTAAGTGTAATTTATTGCAATAAAAATAAACAAACAGATTCTCATTTTCATTGTTGGTGTTTCCGACAGGGCAGGAGTGTGGTGTGTTGTCGAACGATTTTCCGTCATCCCTTTCTTTCGAAAAATGATACTGAAGATAGCACAACGCCAAAACCGGTTTGTCTCCAAACCAAATTTGACAAGGGATGACGGAAAATCGATCCACAATACTTCAGCAAAGAGACTTAAACTTCATTTCTACATTTTAACATTTTGTCTTTTTTTAGTCCTCTTAAAAATATTTTCAAACTAAATCCTTTTTAAACCTCATACGTCTGCCCCAGAATGTTATATATATTTAATAAGCTAAATCCTATGATTGAAGATAAATTTGAATTTTTAAATAGGTGGTAACGCTTTTACATTTAGTTATAAATAAGACCTTTTAAAGTCACTTTGATTGATACGCCTATTTGCAATAATTCATTTAACTTATTGAACAATTTGAATTGAATTTAAGTTTTCAAACACTTCAAGAGTAATCCTAATATTTAGTCTAAAGATTTCCTAACAGTCTTTCGTCTGACATCCATATTTTAATATTTCATATAACTTATTTGTATGGGAAGTGCCTTGAGCTATCGGAATTACTTTCAGTCTAAGACCATCCTTGTGAAATCCGTAGCAAGTGTGCCAAATTTGATTCTGATCGGGAAAGCGGCCCCAGGTCATAAACTATCTGTGTGTAAAATTTCGTTTTCAAACAGGTGGCAACCCTCTTAAAAATATCTTAGAAATTAAGATCTCTTAAACTTTTCTCGTTTGACACCTTTATTGCAATATTTGATTGAAATTATTCATTTAATTTAACTTTTTAACAGGTGGTAACCCTTAAAAAAAAAGTAGCCTATTTTCCAAACTGGATCATAAACTATTAGCGTACAAAATTACATGTAAATCTGTACAGTCGTTTCCGCGTGATGGATCAACAAACAAGCAAACATACAATCTTTCACCTTCGTGATATTAGTAGGATATACATACACAGATATAGATGTTGTAGACAACATACTAAAAGATTAATGGATTTACTAAATAAATAGCAGGGTTTAAGCTGGATTCGTATATAAAATTATTCTGCAGGAACTTGCTTTGATTTAATACAAAGCCCTGTTAATATAAGTATTGATTGCTTATTATTTGCATATCTTTTGCATATATTTTGCATTTTTTTCATATTTTCTGCATATACAAATTTTATAGAATTCCGATGTCTAGTTATAACATATGTAAGTAGGTTCGACACTTTATTATAACAAAATCAAATAAAATTCACTTGTTCATAATTTGTCTTCATGCGCAGCTCTTTTTGGGTAAAATGAAAAAAAGAGCGAACTCAAAGTCAAGCGTTGAAAATTACATATTTTTACTGTTGCTACACGAATTCAAAGCTGTCAACTAATATTTTCTTAAGGGAGAAGAGCGAAATAAAGTACAAATACTCTCCCTTCTCACTCACTCTCTTAAGCGAAATGTAAAATTTGGCATTTGCATAACAAATGTCTAATTATTTTCTTCTAACTTAAACAAGCTCTATGGATTAGAGCACAGTCTAATCACGGCAACATTCAACTTCGGTTCAGGAATAATTTTGACATGTCCCATTTCTCTTTTCCTGTTCACATCATCCCTTACATGTACTCCCGATAACAGAGATATTTGAAGTTTTATAAAATGAATAAATTATATGATTTGCCTAGTTACCAAACCCCTCGAAAATCACAACAAACCAACCAACCTACCGAAACCTACCGAAGCGGTTAAGAAATGAAACTATAAATTTTGGTCCAATTGGGCCGAAACGGCAACACTGTATTCAACATGCCTTGACCGTAAAGCACTGTATGCAGCTCTCAAGAAAACGGTCAAGAAAAAATTGCTATTATTTCGCGTGTGTGTCCAAGGAATTTTGACATTTTTGATACCTCACAGCCTGTTGCCTCACTCTTTCCTCAAGAAATAATGGAACAGGCATATATTTCTGTTGCCAGCCTGGGTTTCCTTGTGCTCTTTTTTCACAAAAAAACTTTAGAAAACCGTAGCCGAAAGCGTAGTAAATTTCTTAAGAGCTGCATACTGCCTTAAGAAAATTTGACTCAAGAAAATTTCTTAGCCATTTCTTGTACGTCATTTTAAATGGAGTTTTTGCTTTTCTTGAGACTGCATACAGGCCTTAACGGAGAGCAACACGTAACAGCTAATTCAAAGTAATCCAAAAAAGAAGTTTCATTTCATTTGAATACAGTTTTATTTAATTTGAAAAAAGTTCATTTAATTTGAAAAAAGTTTCATTGAATCTGAAAAAGGTCTCATTTAATTTGAATAAAGTTTCGCTGAATCTGAAAAAGGTTTCAATTAATTTGAAAAATATTTCGCTTAACATGAAAAATGTTTCATTTAATTTGAAAAAGGTTTCGCTTAATTTGAAAATGGTTTCATTTAAACTGAAAATGCCATATATATCTTTTTATAAAGGAAATGGTACCTATCGACGATTTTTAATTTATTGGCACATTGACCTGCATTTAGGCACACTTTTTCGGAAAAACTAGGCACAATTTTAAAGTTTGATTTTCTATCACTGGTAAAAAAGGAGGACAAAAAACAGCAATTTGTATGGAAATAACCAAAAAAAAATTTCGTCTCTGCGATAAGCCGTGAGATTTCGTATATTTGATAAAAAAAAAGGCGCCTGCCACAAAATTTCTTAAAAAAGAATGTTTCGATAACTGATGTCATATTTTTTGCGGTTTCTGTACCAAAATTTACCGCCGAAAGCGATGAAGTAGTTGTTTTTTTTTTCTTAAACATTTCTCACGCCCCACAATACCGCATTTTTCATTTATTTATTTATCTAAAAAACAATGGTTGTACAAGTAAGACAGTAACCTCTTGAGATGGAAAATTAAAAATAAAAGGGTTTTCTAATTTAAAATTCAAATAAAATTAAGCTACATAGATGAGTTTTTTGAGCCTGTATATATGCCTCCCAATTATTTATAGACCCTAAGCCTAAGCCCATTCTTTAAAAAAAAAGTCATAGGCATCTTACCGATTATACCCCGAATGACAAATTATCAAATTTCATAAATAACGGGAAAACTTCCCTATAAAAGATATCTATTCTTTTCACGGGGGATGAAACGATATACTTATTCCTTTCACGTGGGATGAAATGGTAAGTAAATTTTTCCTCAAAACTAAGGAATTGTGTTTTCCTTAAACTGAGTCAAATCGTTTACTCATATTAACGCAGCCATGTCATTGGAGCCATTTCAAGGTAATATTTCCTTAGAATAATATCATTTTTTCCTAGCATCAAGGAATGTGAGTGACTATATAATTAAATAAAACACCTCTTTGAGGTAAAAGTTTCGAGTGATGAAAGCAGAACTAGAAACAAAAAATTTATGATATCAATTTGGTGACGAAAATTATACGAATTTTTTTAACTGCCCTGGAAACTGACGGAAAATAGTATTATTTATTCGGAACGTGGGAAGTTCTGTCTACTCTTAGAAACACAACACAAAAATCAGAACTTTAGCAACGATTCGTATGAACAAAACTATTTTCCGTCAGTTTCCAGGGCAGTTAAAAAAATTCGTAATTATACGTTACGAAATTGATATCATAAATTTTGTGTTCCTAGTTCAGCTTTCGTCCCTCGAAAATTTTACCTCAAAGAAGTGTTTTATTTGATTATATATTCACTCAGAAAAAACATTCCTTGATGCTAGGAAAAAAGGATATTATTCTAAGGAAATATTACCTTGAAATGGCTCCAATGTCATGGATGCCTTAATATGAGTAAACGATTTGGCTACGGCAATTTTAAAATCGACGACAATATAAACAATAATCTAAATGTTTTATTTTTCTTAAATAAAGTGTTAAAAATGTTATCTAAATCTAAATGATGTATTCAAATCGATGTGTCCATTGAAACATATAATTTTTCGAATACAGAATAAAGCGAAAAAGAATGATCATATCCTTCGTATTTGAAAAAAAAAATGAAAAATGATGAAGTTTATCAACTTGGTACCAACTTCGGATACAATAAACAACTGTATTCATCTGATTGTCTCGTAAATTAATTTTATTAAGATTTCTACCGGGTGTGGGCTGCACACATGTGTTTTTTAAGAAGTTTTGCTTCTATCACGTGTACGGTGTTGCACTCGTGCTATTAAACTAATACTTTTTTCTCAAGTAGTTTTGATCAGTGGAAATTTATACATATGTATGTAAGTAGTAGCGGCACATTGGGTGAACTAAATGCATTCATATATACATATTTATGTACAAATGTAGGTAATATTGTATGCGTCTTTCCAAGAAGGTTAAGTGCGGCTGATAAACCCACGTAGCATAGTTAAATACTATGTACATACCCACAATAAAAAGGGGAAAATGTTACAATTTCGGCATATGACTGAAACAAACTCTAAAGGTCACGCTGCATCCTTCAACTTGTCAACTCGCGGAAAATTCCCCGATTTGCTAGGAATTTCGGTTTAACTGGCAATTGGGGAATGGGTACTTTTTTCGAGGAACTGGGTATGTTATTTTTATTTTTTAAAGTAACCAAATTAGACCCGACGGAAGAGAAGGATGAGGCATCCAAGGATCTCTTCTATGAACGCATGTACGAGCGCTGCCCCCGTCATGGTATAAAAATCGTTCTTGGCGACTTCAACGCCAGCGTGGGCAAGGAAGGGATCTTTGGAACCGCCGTCGGAAAATTCAGCCTCCACGACAAAACGTCCGACAACGGAGTGTGGCTGATTGACTTGGCCGGGGCCCGAAACACGGTAGTATGCAGTACTAGGTTCAAGCATAAAAAGATCCATCAAGCTACCTGGCTGTCTCCGGATCGAAAAACAAGAAACCAAATCGATCCTGTTGTGATAGACGCAAGGCACGCTTCCAGTGTTTTAGACGTACGCACGCTCCGAGGCCCAAACATCGACTCGGACCACTATCTTGTTGCAGCCAAGATACGCACCCGCCTATGTGCAGCAAAAAATGTGCGCCCAAATATGCAAGGAAAGCTTAACGTCGAAAAGCTGCAATCACAACAGACAGCCAGCGCTTTCGCTACTCGACTCTCACACCTGCTCTCAGAGAGCACTCTTCAACAAACCGACATATGCGAGCAGTGGAACCACATTTCCCGCTCATTAAGTACCGCCGCCGAAGAAGTAGTCGGATTTCAGCGAGCCCGAAAGAACAACTGGTACGATGTGGAGTGTCAGGAAGCTGCAAAGAAAAAAGATGCTGCCTACAAGGCCACGCAACGATCGGGCGCAACGCGCGCTATCTGGGACCGCTATAGGGAACTGAAGAGGGAATCGAGACGTATTTGCCGCAATAAGAAGAGAGAGGCCGAAATACGTGAGTGCGAAGAGCTTGACATGCTGGCCGATAGGAAGAATGCCCGAAAATTTTACCAAAGAGTTAGGAGACTTTCGGAAGGTTTCAAGACCAGGGCGTATTCCTGTAAGAACAACAATGGCGACCTAGTAACCGATGTTCAGAGCGTACTTAAATTATGGAGGGAACACTTTTCCGCCCTACTAAATGGTAGCAGCACGGAAACGTGTGGAGAAGAAGAACCTGAGCCCACCGTCGATGATGGCGGAGCCAACGTTCCACCGCCTGACTATGACGAGGTACGCATAGCAATAACGCGGCTGAAAAACAACAAAGCTGGTGGAGCTGACAGCCTGCCAGCTGAGCTATTCAAGTACGGTGGCGAGGGGTTGATAAGGTGCATGCATCAACTCTTGGTCAGATTATGGTCAGATGAACACATGCCCGACGACTGGAATTTAAGTATGCTCTGCCCAATCCACAAGAAAGTTGACCCCACCATTCGCGGTAAGTACCGCGGGATCAGACTCATAAGCATAGGTTACAAGGTCTTATCGAGCGTATTGTGTGAAAGACTGAAGCCCACCGTCCTTGAACTGATGGGCCTTATCAGTGTGGCTTTTGACCTGGCAAGTCCACCATAGATCAGGTATTCACAATACGCCAAATCTTGGAAAAGACCCGCGAGAACAGGATCGACACACACCACCTATTTGTCGATTTCAACCCCGCTTTCGACAGCACGAAGAGAAGTTGCCTTTATGCCGCGATGTCTGAATTTGGTATCCCCGCGAAACTAATACGGCTGTGTAAAATGACGTTGAGCAATACCACCAGCTCCGTCAGAATAGGGAAGGACCTCTCCGAGCCGTTTGATACCAAACGAGGTTTCAGACAAGGGGACTACCTTTCGTGTGATTTCTTTAATCTGATGTTGGAGAAGATGTTAAGAGCCGCAGAACTGAACCTCTCAGAAACAATTTACTACAAGAGCGTGCAATTGCTGGCTTATGCCGATGACATCGACATCATCGGTAACAAATCCGCGAAGTCAGTTCTGCCTTTTCCTAGTTGGATAAGGAAGCAAAGCAAATGGGTCTTGTGGTAAACGAGGACAAGACGAAGTATCTGAGCTGGCTTTGCCATGTCGTTCGAATGGACACCGACGCTCCAGCTCTGAAAGTATTCAACTCGGAACCCGCTGGTGGTAGCAGAGGAAGAGGGAGGCCCCCACTGCGATGGAAAGATCAGCTGGAGAGGTACTTTGCTTCACTTGGCGTTTCCAATTGGCGTCGGTTGGCATGGAAGAGAAACGACTGGCGTGCTTTGCTGAACCCGGCCAAAATCGCTTAGGCGATTACAGCGCCAAATAAGAAGAAGAAGAATTAGTTAATTTAAATTTTTAGAGTTGGATTTTAATAAAAAGGCAACAGCAACTAACTGAAAGCAACGTAAAAAAAATATAGAACTTTAAAAAAAAAATGGAAATGAAATAAATGAAAAGTTCTACTGGCCGTGGGACTCGAACCCACGACCTTGCGGCTCGTTTATCTGCATTACTGCCGTCCGTAAGGGTAAAATTGTTATGCGCATATGTGTTCAAGATTATATGCGTAAGCTTTGCCGTCTGTCATAGCTTTTAATCTAGTAGTCAAACTTCAAAAGGGGCATATTATATTTCAAAAAAGTAATTTGGCTGCCTTTTCTCCCATGAGGCGATTTCTTAGAGGCTCGTATGTAAGGCCGGCTGCACTGAACAATTGCTCACTTGAACGCTGGCGGGTGGAGCGCTCAAATATTTGCGGGCCAGATCTGTCAATTTGTCGGTATTTTAGTTTAGTTTTCCACCAATCGAGAGGATTTTCACCAAGTTGAGCTCGTTTTTCTTTAATATAGGCCTTCCATTGAGCTTTAATTTGACATTTATTGCTGACGGTGTCATACATTATCATCCATTTAAAAAAATTTCGAACGCACTTCATATGGGAAAAATGCATAAAATCGGAGACTTGGAATCTCTCTAAAAATTCTGAATTAAAATTTGTTATTGCGAAAAGCTGCTGAACTATTTATAATTCGTGTACAAAGTTTGAAATGTCGATGAATTCATTCAAACTTCTAGCCAAACAGAGTTCAGTAGATTTGAATTTTTTACTTCGCATACACTCAGCGTTTGGAATTTTGTAAATTATGCATATACCTTTTTTTTTTACTTTCTACCTTCAAATGGAAGAATTTGAATAAATGAATGAATAACATTCAAATCATTCCAACTCATTTCGGTAAAAGTTTTTTCTACAAACAAGTTTGTTCGTATTGTAGTAAGAGCGCAGCAATACATACGTACATACATATCGTCGCTGTGCCAACAAAAACAGTTATGTGTTTTTTAATAATTTTTCAGGAGAGCTAGCAAACTGATTCCTGGTGCCAATAGGCAATATTTTGCAAATGTCGTATTAAAAAAAAAATATATATTAAAAATATGTTATTGATTTATGAAAAAAAGCTCGTATATACACTAAATAATTTCAATATAAATATAATTGAATTGTTATTAAATTCTTTCACATTTGTATACATTATGCAAATTTGCATAACTTAGTAAATTGTAAAAGAATGTAAAACTAAGTATTTATCGAGGTAGATTATCATAAAGCGAATGGAAATCTTTGTGTATATCGCTAGCTTAGAAAGAAAAGTTGTTAAGTCCCATTTTAAAAATTTTACAGGAGAGGAAAAAATCTTCCTATAGCCATTTTCTTTAACTATTTCGCAAGACTTTGAATGAAACATTTTGCGCGTTTAAAGCACAGAAAAACTCCATAAGAATCAGAAGGATTCGATATTTATTAAAAGATGTCGTATTATTTTCGCCTTATCGGATTTGTGGTGCTTCTATTGGACTTAGCAAATTTTCCTTTATTGCATATGAAAAATAAAACAAGTACCTTTATAATTTTTGAAACGATGCGTATTCAGTTTCTCTAGCCTCCTATATCAAAATATGAGTTTTCATAAAAAGTGGACTTAGCAACTTTTCACTCTAAGCTAGCGATATATTGCTTCAACATTTGAAGGCTGTTGTGTTTGGATTGATAAATTTTTTTGGACCAGCTCCGTTTCGTATTGCTGTAATAACAGAGCTCGTTTTTGTGGCAAAGATGTCCACCAGTCGGTATGACGCAACTTGAATTTGACTTCACCATTTACATAAAGCAATTCGCTGACACTGCTTACTGGTACTTCCCCAGGTTTTTTACCTGGCCTTATAGTTGTAAATTAAAAAAAAAAATTTTACTCTAAATAATTAATAATATAAGGATATGATTTATTTATTTATTTATTTATTTATTAAAGGGAACATAATTATAAATAATTGTACTACCTACAAAATATAACAGCACTAGCTACAGGGCCTTCGGCTGTGGGCTAATATTAATCTATAAATTGCAATCTAAGTATATATTTGCGTTAATGTTTTTTACAGTACATGAATGTGTATATACATATTTCGAAAGTAATACTCAATTTTAGATAAGATGCTTTAACTGAGCTTTGGAGATAAACTTGTATATTTTTCTTATATTATCTGTTGTCGGTTCTTTGAGAAGTTTAGAAGGGCTAGAGGAGAAGTATTCTTCCCTGATAGCGCGGAAGGCAGGGCAATGATCCAAAATATGTTCTGTAGACGTAGTTGTACTATTGCAGAAACGGCATCCAGCGGTTACATTGCGTTGAAAAATGTATTGGTGCGTTAATGCACAATGGCCTAAACGGAGTCGAGTGAAAACTTTGATTTCCGGAATGCTGCAGCTGGAAGGGTATATAGCTTTTTTGCGATCGGGGTTTATGGACCGGTAGCGGTGGTTGTAGTTATACCATGTAGCCTTTACGTTGTCTTTTGCATAGTTNACAACGACATTATCCGAGCCGTAAAGAACTATGCAAAAGACAACGTAAAGGCTACATGGTATAACTACAACCACCGCTACCGGTCCATAAGGATATGATGGCCTCGCCTGTCGCATACGACTTTTGTAGTCCATTGGTGAATATATCGGTGGATTGAATACATTTTCTAATGTAGAGTGAACGCTGTCTACTTCCACACTTTTTACTTTTGTTAATTGTCGGATTCCAATTGCAAGCGATCAAATTAAACAGTAGAATCTATGTAGTGTAAGTGGTATGTGCATAGATATGTATGTGTTTAGTTGGTTTATAATTACTTTATACATCGAAATCAAAGCACACTCATCAGATTGGCCTGAGATCAAACAGTTATAAGCAAGTAAGCATATACCCGTTTTTTCAGAATATTTCTAGTACTACGGGCACATAGCTGCCCTGTAGTCAAATGTACTAGTTGTAAACTACTTCACAACTAGTATGAACCACATGCCCAACTAGTCAGCCAACTATCTTTTTTCCATGCAACCAACTGGTATTTTTAACATGGGGATGTCCTACGAGATGGCAATTGTCAGATTTCGGTCAGAAATATACCAGTATCATACTAGTTGAAAATAGACAGAAAAATACTAGTCCAATTATCGACCAAAACCACTACTTTGGGAGTCAAAAAATAAAATGAATTCATGAATATACTATAAAAAACTTTTGATTAAGTACACTTTAATATATCACACATTGTTATTTAGCAGCCTCAGATGTTTCAATAATTGGTGTAAATTTTTTTGACTATTAATTAAAAGCAAAACTAAATACATAAATATTTGCAACTTTCGAACATAAATTTAAATGCATTTCTTATAAAAAGTAAAAGGTTTCAGGAACAATAAAAACTATATATTTATCTTTTTTAATAATATTGAATCTGCAAAGGAAAAAATTTTAGTTAAAAATAAAATTAATACGTCAGTTAATACTTCAGTAATAAAATAAATTAAAATATTTTATATAGTATTAAAATAAATTAAATTCATTAACTTTGCACATTTCAGTTTATTCTTTTAAAAAATTTTTAAGAGTAACAATTAATCGGTATTTAATCAACTAAACGGTTATCAAAAAAACATGCTTTAATTAATAGTCATTATGAATATTAATCATTATTTAACAGGCCTGGTATAATCGAATACGTACTCAATTTAATGGTTTACAGTATACCCAAATAAAAGTTATAATATTTTGTGTACTTTATCGTATTAAACTGTCGAAGTCAAATAAAACAGGGCATGAACAAATAGTTTTGTACTTGGTACAAGTCTGGTCATTTTCGAACTAGTTCGGTTTCTGTCAGGGAATTCTAGTTGTAAACTAGTATTTTTCCTGACTAGTTTGGGATTTCACTGCAGGGTGTTTTTGGTCAGTTCTAAATCAAAAGATATATAAGAGAACGGCAAATGCAGTAATGTGGGTAATAGATAGTGTTAATAAAATATGAAATTAAAAAAAAGTTGACAAAAATCACACAACCGTTTTTGTAGGCGCAGCGACGATATGTATGTTTGTGCATATGTGCACAGAAAAAATATTTTTGGATATTCATACAAAAAATTGTCATTTAATTCAATTCAATTTATTTTCACTTTGCTTGAATATTATAATGTCGACACATATATCAGAACAGGTATTCACTCTGTTCGCAGTAGAACTTCGTATTTTCGATATTCGCAGCATCACTAATTTTGTATTTTTCGTTATTCGCAGCACTAAATGGCGTGATCTTAAAACTGTAATTCTCTCATTGCGAAGTACTAAAATTCTTGCATTTCTTCCTCACTTCATTCTTATGTACATTTTAGCATAAGCATAGTTCAATTTTACATTGTAAAATATTCTGATTTCACTTCTGCCGCGATCACGAAGCAATAAAGTTGTTAAAATCTTTAAGCGCGTTTTTTTATTTTATTTGGTACATAGGTGGTGCAAATCAGCTCCTCCTCAAAACATTTGGTGACCCCGACGTGATCGGGTTAGAAGTCATTTCACATTATAACACAATTTTCGTTAGTTTGCGTGCAAACAAAAATCGTGTACGCAAAATTCAAAGCTATTAAAACTAAAAAAAAAAAAAATTGAATTCGTTCGTAAATGCATGATCGCATAACGGAGGTATCTGGTGATAGTACAGCTACATATACTTACTTGCATCTATAGTGTTGCACCAAATTAATTGCAAAGTCCAAAATGCCAAAGGGCAGCAAATCAAAAAGGATACTGACGTCACATCAGCCGATGTAACGATCAACAGTTCCGAGTCAATTTCGTTTAATAAAAATAAAAGCGCGTCGATTAAGCACCAATTAATTGCTTTAAACAAAACTTTGTTGGCGCAGCGTCTTAGTAAGCTCGATGAAGCTGAACTTTCTGTCCACATGGAGTACGTCGAGAGCATGCACAACAGCTTTGACCATGTGCAGTCGATTCTCGAAGAAGCTGATCAGCGCGAACTAGATGGAACAGGCCGAACAGAATTTTTCGACGTGTACCTAGAATTCAAAGCAAAGCTGTCTCGCGAACTCAATTTACATCGGAAACCAAACACCAGGCATTCATCGACCGTTAGGCACTTCACATTGGAAGAACCGCAATCAACGTTATTTTCATCGCTACGAAAATCTAGCCTACCTGAGCTGAAAATACCGAAATTTGGCGGAGCATGCATCGAATGGCCTAATTTCTTTGCCATGTTCAGCAGCGTTATTGAAAAGGACCTCGAGTTGAGCAAAGTGGAAAAACTTCAACATTTGCACGCTAGTTTGCAAGGAGCCGTTTTGAAAACCATTGGTCGCTAGAACCGGTTGAGGAGAATTATGGCGAAGCCGTTTCTCTACTAAAAATTTGATTCGATAACAAATTACTTGTTTTTCAGGCGCACATTAAGGCGATTTTCGGATTTAAGACTGTCGACAAGAGTTCTGGTAGGGGTTTGCGGGAATTTAGCGACAAGTGTAATTCGCATCTTCGTGCACTGAACACATTGGCAACACCTGAAAAAATTTCGGATGGTATACTCATACATCTTGTTACCAGAAAGTTCGATCAGAAGACGCAGGAAAAGTGGGATGAGGACTTGCCAACGCAGACATTGCGAACTTTGAATTCACTAACCTTGTTTCTGGAGAAGCGGTGCCGAATGAGGGAAAATTTGGAAACTGCTACGGTAACGCAAACACCTAGCAACCAGGTGGGCAAAAATTCTAATACAAATAAAGGCATTAGAAACGTTTTGGTAGCATCTTCAAGTAGCTCTAGTTTTTGCGTATGCTGCGATTCGAAAGATCATTACATAAATAACTGTATAAAATTTTAAACTTGTCGCCGACTTTGCGCTACAAAGATGCTAAGCGGCTGCAACTTTGTTTGAATTGCCTACGCAAAGGCCATAATCTACAACGGTGTAAGTTCGGGCATTGCCGTCATTGCTCAGGCAAACACAACTCGCTTCTCCATATGAGCCCACTTCTCTCGTCTATATCCTCGTCTTCAAATCGACCAATAATTGAACTCACAGGCTCTCCGCAGCAAATACTCATTTCATCCCTAACTTCAAGTTTAGTTCCTCAAGCCCCGAAATCGCTAGTCAACAGTAATGTGTTGCTTGCTACAGCTATACTTTCAGTAAAAAATCGCTCACGAAACTTCGTTCCATGTCGTGCTATTCTCGACTCGGCCTCTCAAATAAATTTTGTAACTACTCGCTTGGCAAATCTGCTGCAACTTCCATTAAAACAATCAACAATTTTAATTTCCAGCATCGGCGAATCCAACTTCGTTGCCGACAAAGAGATTGAAGTTTTCGCCCAGTCGCAAGACAAAAGCTACGAAACTTCGTTCGCTGCTGTAGTCACACCCAACATTACAAATTATCGACCTAACTTCAGCCTTTCTTCGGAATGGAAAATACCATCAAATATTAATTTAGCAGATCCATTTAGAGCAAGTGCCATCGGCGGCCAGACCTTCGTTATTTTATAAAGGCTGAAAGGTTCTCTATGTATGCTCCCAACACAGGTAATAACAAACCCAGACTATGTAATTTGGATAGTGGTGGCTTTGGCAGGTAACAGGTAGTAAAGGTGTATAAAATACCACCTCAAATTCGTGATAGTATAAAGGTCAGTTTTTATATATTTTACTCGTAATAACATTAGAAACCATATCGTTCATTGCCAGACACTTAGCATGGCTCCTACCCCCTGCCAGACACCCTTAAACTATGAAAAATTTAAGTTGTACTTTCGTCACAGTATAAAAGCTAATTTTTATATACGCCACTTGGGGAACTATCAAAAGATGTTTCCTCACTTGCCAAACCGTTTCGATAGCACTGGTCGACGGCCAAAATTTACCAGAGACGCCGTTATGAAATTCGTATGTAAAATCATATAATCATATATATCTCAAGAACGAATTAAGCAATTCCAAAACGGTTTGAAGCTTTTAAAAGGTAATAAAATTTTCTATAAGCTGTGCATACAACACTTTATGCTAGGCCCTGCAGATTCAAAGATAACGAACAATCATTACCGATTTTTTCAATTTTTTTTGTAAAAATATAAAAAAAATTGTACTTTGCGGGGAAGGATCTCGAAAACCTTTTATTTTTTTGCAGATTTTTTTTTTCTCCCTAAGCTCTGTTATATTACAAAAAAAATAAGGTATCATCGAAGAAAATCGATGCAAAACTACGTAAGTTATAAGCGATCAAATAAAAATACCCAGGTTGCGCAACTTCAATGTATGTACCTATACATACATACATATATTAAAGGTATAAAGTGCAAGTGAGATATTATCCGGATAAACGAATAACACCATAACAATGATAACACTTTTTCTTTAAATAAATCAAATAGTACTTTTAATACTCGAATTGTATTATAGTAGGTAGAGTGGTTGCATCGAAAGGAAGAGTGGTTGGGTTCGAAACCTGCTGTAGGCATGTAGTTATAAACATGTATTTCCGTCAGTTATGGGTAAGTATGCAGGTAGATTTTCAAAATTATAAGACACAGAAAATTTCTAAAGCCTACATCTAAAACAGGTAGTATTTTCTTTTCCCGGCTTGTTATAAAAAGGAACCTTTCTGTCTAGGTAAGATTTGATTTTTTCAATTTTATTCTTGTTCCGAGTATAAATATGAGTTAATGCGCTTTGAAACTTCATAACATCTTCAAGGCTCGCCGGAGATAGTTCAGTTCATAAGTCTAATTTCAAAACCGTGATTTATTAAAAAAAATAAAATGAGTAAAAGGACGCGAGAATTTGAGTGTAATAAGGATCCAGATATGTTCTGTTTCATGTGTGGCCAATATACTATCATAAGGCGACGACGAGTGTTCTCAGATCATATCAAAACTTTATACTCCAAGTATTTTGGAATTGAGCCTAAAAATGCTGAAAAACCATGGACACCGAACACTTTGTGTACATCGTGTCGAGTAGAATTGATTCAGTGGGAATCAGGACAACAAACAAAATTTGATACACCAATGATATGGAGAGAACCTACTTGCCATTCAATAGAGTGTTATATTTGTCAAACAAAAGTACTTGGCGTTGGAAGATCAAGAGGAGTAACCTATGCTAGCGTACCTACAGTGACATTACCAGTACTACATTCAACGGCAGTTGCGGATCCAGTTCCATTGTCAACAGTAACATCTGAGTGCGGGGGATCAAGTTGTACTGAATTTCGCATGGAAAACGAAAGAAACGTTCTGTCACAAGCACAACTTAATGATTGGATAAGAGATTTGGAACTATCCAAGGAAAAGGCCGAGATCCACACTTCTCGTATGCAACAATTTAAATTTGTGTCATCCGATGTTAAGGTGACATATAGTAGAACTCGTCACGAACCATTTTCCAAACACTATACCAAGAAAGACAGTATATGCTACTGCAACGACATCCCTGGTTTATTCAAAGAGTTTGGTCAAACATATGATTCAAAAGAGTGGCGATTGTTCATAGACGGCAATAAACTGAGTTTGAAGGCTGTATTATTGCATATTGGTAACAAAAAGCCTTCTATCCCGATTGCACATGCAGTAAATACAAAGGAAACCTACGAGGAAATGCAAAAAATACTCAAATTTATCAAATATGAAGAGCATGATTGGAAAATATGTTCTGATCTCAAAGTCGTTGCAATGCTATGCGGTCTACAAAGTGGCTACACCAAGCACTGCTGCTTCCTCTGCAAGTGGGATAGCCGAGCTCGTAAGGACCACTACGTCAGAAAGGATTGGCCGGAAAGAGTCGAGTTTACCGTTGGTGTGGATAACATCAAATACACCCCTCTTGTCAAGAAAGAGAAAATCATACTTCCACCCTTACACATCAAGCTCGGTCTCATTAAAAACTTTGTTAAGGCTTTGGACAAAGAAGGCGAAGCATTCGACTATTTGAAAACAGTTTTTCCAGATATTTCTCAAGCCAAGATAAAGGAAGGTATTTTTGTTGGACCACAAATAAGAAAGTTGATCAACAATAATCAATTCAAAGGACTACTCTCATCAGTTGAGGCAGCAGCGTGGGAATCCTTTGAAAAGGTCGTTGCTTCTTTTCTCGGTAGACACAAAAGCCCTAACTACGAGCAGATAGTGAACGACCTAATCAATAATTATGCGAAAATGGGCGTAAATATGTCTTTAAAAATTCACTTTCTCCACTCACATTTGAGCTTTTTTCCGGCAAATCTTGGCGACGAAAGTGATGAACATGGCGAAAGGTTTCATCAGCAAATGAAATTAATTGAGAATCGATATCAAGGATTCTGGGACGTCGCAATGATGGGTGATTACTGCTGGTTTCTCATAAGAGAAACCGATCCTAAACTGAATAAGCGTCAAAGTAGAACACATAATTATTTCGACAACATAGTAAAATCAAATTAAGATAAGGATTGTTAGAATATAGTATAAACATAAATAAATTTAAAAAAAAAGTTAAAAATATGGGTAATTTCATTCATAAATTGAACTTTTAACTCAATAGAAACAGAGCATAGCTAGATATTTCACTCTTCTTTATACCATACATACGTTTTGAGGTATACGTTGAAATTGCGCAACCTGGGTATTTTTATTTGATCGCTTATAACTTACGTAGTTTTGCATCGATTTTCTTCGATGATACCTTATTTTTTTTGTAATATAACAGAGCTTAGGGAGAAAAAAAAAATCTGCAAAAAAATAAAAGGTTTTCGAGATCCTTCCCCGCAAAGTACAATTTTTTTTATATTTTTACAAAAAAAATTGAAAAAATCGGTAATGATTGTTCGTTATCTTTGAATCTACAGGGCCTAGCAAAAAGTGTTGTATGCACAGTTTATAGAAAATTTACCTTTTAAAAGCTTCAAACCGTTTTGGAATTGCTTAATTCGTTCTTGAGATATATATGATAAAGTGGACCCAATTTTTTTTTTTTTGCAAAAACGGTAAATTGCAAATATCTCAAAAACGGTACCATAGAATTAAAAATAACCTTGATTTTCGGAATCAGGGGGTGGTTTTACATAAGAATTTCATAACGGCGTTTCTGGTAAAGAGAAAAAGTTGAAATTTGTGGTCCAGTGTAGTTAATTCATCTTGCCAGACGCTTTAAAGGCGTAGGTACGAGCATGAAAAAACTGATAAAAATTATACTTTGCTAGTTACTTATCGGAGACGGCGGTCCTTACAAGTTGAATTCCAATTTCTTACAAAATTTGTTAATGCCAATGGCTATTCGCTATGCCGCGAAGCCTATTTTTTGCAAAATTTTATAAGAAATATAGAATATAAAATTTATAAGAACTGTTCTTTTGCCAAAAAAGCAAGTTACTAACGATGAAAATCGATGGATAAACAAATAAGTTTTGAATGGTCAAATGAAAGTATGCAACAAGTTTTGTATGAAGTAGGAGCGGGAAATAATGTTACTCATACGCCATATCGTACATGGCCGCTATCGTATATACTCGTATATGGCGTATGAGTAACATTTTCTATGTTAAAGTTTTTTTTCCATTCACAATGCAAAATCCGTAATGTAATGTGTATTTTCTTATCAATTTTATTACAAACGGCACTAAATAAAACGTCTTCCATGGTAATATACTATTACAAGTACAGAACCAACCGTGATACAAAAAACAGCTAGTTTTTGCCGTTTAATAAATTTGTTTAAAGTTTCATAAATTGTGAGCTTTATCATCGGACTTACTGCGGTGGTAATATTAAAACAGTACATTGCAGATTTTTTTGTCATATATATGCATAATAATATTCTAATTCAAAATAAATTATCGTACTTACGTGATTCGCACGAAAATAAAGCGCATACACATACATTTTTTCATAAAAATTAAAATATCTTGTGAAAATGAACTGATATCGAAAAACGGTATATAGATCCATAATCTAGGATCCAAAATTAAATTTACGTGTCTCGGCGTTTTTTGGGTCATTTGAAAACTTGAAATTTTCCCTACAGTGTTATAAAAATAATTTTTCCCTCCGATAGTAAACAATAAGTTTTTAATACAATATCGAAATTTTAATTAAATTAAATTTAAAAATGTTCGTAAGGCTCCAACACATTATTAATTACCTTATTAGATTTTATTTTATTGACATGGAGATTTTATTCTAAAGATTTTTTTCTCAAATATACTCTTTTTATAGTTTTTTGGCATTGGCATTAACAAATTTTGTAAGAAATTGGAATTCAACTTGTAAGGACCGCCGTCTCCGATAAGTAACTAACAAAGTATAACTTTTATCAGTTCTTTCAAGCTCGCACCTACGCCTTTAAAGGGTCTTGCAAGATGAAGGAACTATCGAAACGGTCTGGCAAGTGAGAAAACATCTTTTGATAGTTCCCCAAGTGGCATATATAAAAATCAGCTTTTATACTGTGACGAAAGTATAACTTAAATTTTTCTTGGTTTAAGGGTGTCTGGCAGGGGGTAGGAACCATGCTAAGTGTTTGGCAATGAACGACGTGGTTTTTAATGTTATTACGAGTAAAATATATAAAAACTGAGCTTTGTACTATCACGAATTTGAGGTGGTATTTTATACACCTTTACTACCTGGCACCTGTCAAAGCCACCACTATCCAAATTACATAGTCTGGGTTTGTTATTACCTGTGTTGGGGGCATACAGAGAGAAGCTTTCAGCTTTTATAAAATAACGAAGGTCTGGCAGTCGCGGGCTCTTGGGCTAACTATTCTATTCACCACAGCGGATTGACTTGCTTATTGGCGCAGGTTTGTTTTTTAATTTGATGTGCGTTGGCCAAATTCGCATTGCTAGTAATTTGCCAATACTGCAAAAAATTCGACTGGGTTGGGTTGTCTCAGGTGGTGTTTCATATACCAACAAACAATCATCGTCACTCGCTGCTTGCAGCAAAAACTTATCTGAGCAACAACAAACCAACAACTCATTGAACGATATCGTTAAACGATTCTGGGAAATAGGGAATTGCTTCGACTCTACTCCCCCACCATCTGAAGAAGACGATTGGTGCGAGCAACATTTCAAAGAAAATTTCTCTCGGCTAGCCTCGGGAGAGTATTCAGTGCGTTTGCCTACAAAAACAGATTTAAGTGCTCTTGGCGACTCATATAATCATGCGCTTCGTTGATTTAAAAACTTAGAGCGAAAATTGGAAAATAATCATGACCTAAAAACTCAATATATTTCGTTTATGAATGAGTATAAATTGCTGAACCATATGTCACTGGCAAAGCTTCAAGCAACAACAAAAAGATATTTTCTACCGCACCATTGGGTGCAAAAGCTTGACAGAACAACGACGAAGCTTCGCGTTGTATTCGATGGCTCCGCGAGAACAACAACGAGCCACTCGCTGAATGACCTCTTGCTAGCGGGTCCAACTATTCAACCAAGGCTGTTAAAAACTCTTTTACAATTTCGTTTTCGTAAATTCGCTCTGTGCGGAGACATATGTAAAATGTACCGATGCGTACGTATGACATCCCCAGATGAATATCTTCAATGTATTTTATGGCGCGAGCATCCACTCGATGAGATAAAGGTATACAAGTTAGACACTGTAACATATGGTACAAAATCTGCCGCCTTTCTGGCAATACGCGCGATGCATCAACTTTCGTACGATGAAGAAGAGTCATTTCCAATAGGTGCAAAAATCGTGAGAAGAGACTTTTATGTGGACGATCTCATTTCGGGCGGAGATACCATAGAAGAAGTTGTTGAGATCAGACGCCAGGTTAGAGGTTTACTTCAGCGTGGAGGATTCAAGATTCGTAAGTGGTGCTCAAACGAGGAGAGCACGCTACAGGGAGTTGTTGACTCAGAGTGTGAGAATCTACTGAAATTCCACGATGGAACTCATGTAACGAAGACTCTCGGCCTCATCTGGGACCCTAAGACTGATAATTTCTTATTTTCATTTTCGCCTATCGTTTATAGCGAACGCACGACAAAACGCACGATACTTTCATATATTGCAAAATTTTATGATCCGCTTAGCCTTGTTTCACCGGTCATTATTAAGGCAAAAATTTTCCTGCAAATACTTTGGAGAAAAAAACTGCAGTGGGACGAGAGTTTGCCTGAGTTGCTGCAAACTACGTGGACCGACATTTGGGCACAGTTTGGTATAGTCAGCAGCCTTAAATTTCCTCACTTTGTACTGACGCCTAATTCCAGTTGGGAGATTCACGCATTCTGCGACGCAAGCTTGGCAGCGTTTGGTGCATGCGTATACATTCGTTCGGAGTGTGATGGTTTTTTAAAATCGTGCTTACTTTGTGCAATGTCAAAAGTCTCGCCTCTAAAGAGTTTAACTATCCCTAAACTAGAATTATCGGCAGCCTTGCTACTTGCGGAAATGGTGGCATCCATATCACATGATTTTCCACATTCTCACACCGTTCACTGCTGGACAGACTCAATGGTCACTCTGTCCTGGCTTCGCGAACAACCATCAAATTTCAAAATTTTCGTATCCAATAGGGTTAGCCAGATACAAACGTTAACCGAGGGTATGACTTGGCATCACGTGCCTACTTCTTTGAATCCGGCAGTCATCCTTTCGAGAGGATGCACTCCAAATGAACTACTAAATTCAGAACTTTGGAGCAATGGCCCACCATTTTTGTCAAAGGAGCACTCAGATTGGCCGTAAAGCATGGATTTTTTAACTGATTTACCCGAACGGCGACGCAAGGTTTTAGTTACTTCTCAATTGCGGGATATAACGCTCGAATGCAAGTACTACAACTCTTTTGACAAATTGCAGCGCGTCTTTGCATACGTTTACTATTTTTGCCAACCGCGCAGTGCTCGAGTTGATAACCAACCCTTGACTCCGCTGAACATTAAAATGGGTACACAATTGCTAATCCGTAACATCCAACAAATTCATTTTGGAGCTGAGCTCAAGGCGCTACGAGTTAATAAGAAACTTAATTTATCAAGTAAGCTACACCCATTAAATCCGTTTGTCGACTCACTTTGGCTTCTTCGTGTTGGAGGACGTTCGCAAAGCTCATTATTGGACTTTGATGCAAAACATCCACCAAACCACCATCCGGTCACTATAGCACTAATTAGCCACTTTCATCGTAAATGTTTACACCCTGGATCGCAGTGCGTACTTGCTGCAATACGGCAGCAATATTGGTCAATTGGTGGTCGAAAGACTGTTGCAAGTGTCATAAACAAATGCGTTCGTTGTTTCCGTGTAAAACCAAAATTCTACGAGCATATTATAGGCGGCCTACCAGCCGATAGAGTGCCAAGCCAGCAGAGCCTTTTTTACCACTGGCATTGACTATTGCGGGCCATTTTATTGCAAGTCGGAAGTTCGCAATAGGCCCAGCGTTGCCGTTTTGGTCCAATTGGACCACAATTGGTAGCTTCATTCTCCGTTGGTAGCTTGGTTGGTTTGATGAAGCTTTTGGTAGGCAAAAATATTTTGAAAATACAACCAAATTGAACATTAAAATTTGTTCGCTTAATTTGAGTTTACACGTTCAAAACGCTGCTTTCACTTTGATTACACGTAAAAGATTTCTTTGTTTTTTTCTATATTTTGCTAAGCAGACAATTTTGTGCAAATAAAAACTCACTTCCCAAAGCTATGACTGATTAGCTGTTGAAATTAACGAGAAATTACCTATCGTCTTGAAAGAAAAATTGGTGATAGGCAATTTGCAAAGTGTGAGTGTATTGGTAAAAAAGGGCGAGTGCATGCAAATTGAATCAAATTCGGAAATTTTTTTTATTGAAATGCATAAAATGTCTGCCTTTGTTTTTTCACACACAAAAAAAATGTTTGATATGAATTGAATCAATCTCAAAGATATTAGATAATTAACCAATACCGTAAACAATATTATGTGTAGTTTTAATTTTCACTGCTAATTTGTGTAGCTAAAAACCGCGCAAACTCGAGAAATCTCGTTTTAATGATGAAAAAAATTTGGTAGTTTGGAAACTTATTTGGTAGGCGTTTTGGTACCTAAAAACATTTTTAAGTGGCAACGCTGAATAGGCCACCCATTAAATGTTACATATTTGTTTGTTCAGCACTAAGGCTTGTCATCTGGAACTTGTCAAAGATCTTTCTACTTCATAATTTTTGGCAGCTTTGAAACGCTTTATTTGCACAAGAGGCAAACCACACACCAATTGTTCAGATAATGCGACGAAGTTTGTTGGTGCTAAAAACGAGATGCAAGACTTAAAGCAATTGTTTTTAAGCAATTCTCATAATATTGAAATCACTAATCAATGCAACTCAGAAGGCATCGCTTGGAGATTTATTCCCCCTCGTTCACCACATTTTGGTGGATTATGGGAGGCAGCGGTTAAGTCAGCGAAATTCCACTTTTCACGCACTGTTGGCCTCTCAGTCCTAACATTTGAAGAGCTTCGCACTCTTGTGTGTGAAATCGGAGCAATAATTAATTCTCGTCCACTTTGTCCAATTTCAGAGAATCCAGATGATTTTGACGTGCTCACGCCCGCTCATTTCCTCATAGGTGTGCCATTTACATCTGTCGTTGAACCAGACGTAACCGGTCAGAAGGTGTTTTGGAAAAAGTGGAGTAGCTCGTATCTCTCACTGCTGCAAGAGCGAGTTAAGTGGCGAAAATCAACTGGGAGTATTCAAGGTGGAAACATGGTCATTTTGAAAGACGAAAACCTTCCATCACTGAAATGGCGACTAGGTCGGGTGGAGAGTTTAATTCGTGGCGCTGATGGTGTGGCTCGTGTTGTAATCATTCGCACTGCTAATGAATTGGTGAAGCGAGCCGTGAGAAAAATTGCTGTGCTTCCTATCGAGATTGAGGCGGTTGGAACCCTACACCTTCCAACGGGGGGAGGATGTTCCCAGCAGAACTAACTTCGTATTTTCTATCTTCGCAGCATCACTAATTTTGTATTTTTCGTTATTCGCAGCACAAAATGGCGTGATCTTAAAACTGTAATTCTCTCATTGCGAAGTACTAAAATTCTTGCATTTTCTTCCTCACTTCATTCTTATGTACATTTTAGCATAAGAAGAGCTCAATTTTACATTGTAATATATTCTGATTTCACTTCTGCCGCGATCACAAAGCAATAAAGTTGTTAAAAATTTTAAGCGCGTTTTTTTATTTTATTTGGTACATAGGTGGTGCAAATTAGCTCCTCAAAACACACTCAAATTCAAAATAATTTGAAGCCGAAACCATTCATTCGCTTTGTATATGAATAATTCATAAGCCGTTTTGAATGAATTCATGCAGCCCTCTAGTACATATGTATATGGTGTTTGTTATATTGTGGGTTAGACTTTTCTATAAAATCAATAAAAAATTAATCAATGAAAAGAATAGGCGAAACTGGTCAAAATGTCACACTGGCATTATTTCGCACATAAATGTGTAAAAATGTCAGAATAGCTATATTTCGGTGTATTTCCTCTCGGTAATTGGAATAAATACTGTGTTATTTTACTATGGATTTATGTATATATAGGTATATATACGTCTAAGGAATCATTCATCAAAGTGATTTACTGTAATAATTTAGTTAATTAACGATTTTTATATTACTTCAGTGTATTTTAGAAATACTATTTATAAAAATATATTGTTCTTAAAAGTCGTTAAAATAATGCAATTTTAGCTTTGTGGCACTTTCATCTCCTTTTCGACACTATTTTA
Source organism: Rhagoletis zephyria (assembly GCF_001687245.7). Lineage (NCBI taxonomy): Eukaryota > Metazoa > Arthropoda > Insecta > Diptera > Tephritidae > Rhagoletis > Rhagoletis zephyria. The sequence continues at coordinate 51,313 of NW_016159150.1, forward strand.
TTACAAGGCTTTTGTCAACTTGCAATGTTGTGTGTCCAGACACCATACACTGCTATAAAACCTTTGCTTTGCAAAGATCCTATAAAGTCTAGTACATATAAGCTCTGATCCAATACTTTTCGTGTTAAATCCTGTAAAAATGTCAAACAGCAAAATTACTCTCTGAAGTGAGAGTAAAAAGTGAGTAACATCAAAAAGTACGGGAACAAAAAAAGCATTTTTCCTGTAATAACGTCAACCAGTATCGCTTGACACTTTTCATGATTTTACCAGAAGAAAAAGTTCGGGTAAAATCTTGCAACTTCATTCTCTACACAACTCTCCAAAAATCGCTCTCATTTGCTGGATTTTGGAGGGATTAGGAGTACGGGATAATTTTTCCTGTAACTTCCTGCAAGTTCGTGTAAAAACCTGTAAGTTCATGGAGTACTGGATCAGAGCTATAGATAGTATACGTCATTTCTTTAAATGAAATTAATTGGTGCTCGTATGTTTGTACACACATATGTATAAGCATGTATGTGCACCAATCTATTAATATCGTTGAATTATTTTAATATCTATTGCAAATTTATTATTTATTTATACAGACAAGACTAAAAAGTAAAAAATAAATAATATAAAAATAAAAAACTTTTTAATATACAATGCTTTTATAAATGGACTAAAAAGTAGAAAATAATATTTCTCAGTCCCATAGAATTTGTTTTGATAACTTTCGATTTTGAAATTGAAAATTTTGAGATTGAAAATGAAAAGCGTGGGTCGCATGCAATACAAAGCATTAGATTTAATTGGCAATAGTCAAGCTACATAACATAGACCTAAAATTTCTACAGAGAAAGTACAAATGTGAGATCGATTTTAAGCGGTCTACATACATATGGGTCATTCCATACAATATTTACACCTCAATATTTTTTTGGGGTGAAATATATTTTTTACATTCTTTATCGAAAAAAAGAAGACACCTATTATTTTATTTCGTCATGATATTCGAAAATCTCGAAAAAAAAATACCGAAAATTTGAACTCACGGAGAGGTATCTTTTTTCAATTGTTTGCAGTTAATAAACTATTTGTCGGAGAAAATCAGTTAAGATATCAAAATGTGCGTAATTACCTCGGCTTTCCATGAGAGGGCGAAGTAGATTAAAATAAAAAAAAATTTTGCATTAAAAAATCGTATTTTTTATTTTTTTTATTAACTTCATGTTTGATTTTTATTTTTTTCAACCTGAATGGTTGTCAAACTTTATGGAGTACGCTGTAAAAGTCCGAGAATGGAAACACCAAAACTGTAGAAGTCTACAGTTTTGGTGTTTCCATTCTCAAATTTGTGCAGCTTACTCCATAAAGTTTGACAACTATTCAGGTTAAAAAAAAATAAAAATCAAACATGATGAAGTTAATAAAAAAAAGTGAAAATAAAAACACGCGATTTTTTACTGCAACGTTTTTTTTATTTTAGTCTACCTCACACTCTTATGGAAAGCGGAAGTAATTACGCACATTTTGATACCTTAACTGATTTTCTCCGACAAATAGTTTATTAACTGCAAAAAAATATATATATAGTTCTCCGTGAGTTCAAAATTTCGGGAATTTATTTTTTCCAGATTTTCGAATATCATGACGAAATAAAAAATAGGTGTCTTCTTTTTTTCGATAAAGAATGTAAAAATATATATTTCACCCCAAAAAAAAATATTAAGGTGTAGATATTGTATGGAATGACCCATATATTACCCTTCATATCAATTCAGGTCTATTACATGCGCCCCGCGCTTTTCATTTTCAATCTCATAAATGGTTTATAATAACCTTTGCTAAAATTTCAAAATCAAAAGTTATCAAAACAAATTCTATGGGACTGAGAAGTATTATTTTCTACTTTTTTTTCTTCTTCTTTTTTGGCGCTGTAACCGCCTAAGCGATTTTGGCCGAGTTCAGCAAAGCACGCCAGTCGTTTCTTTTCTGTGCCAACTGACGCCAATGGGAAACGCCAAGTGCAGCCAAGTCCTTCTCCACCTGATCTTTCCATTGCAGTGGGGGCCTCGCTCTTCCTCTGCTACCACCACCACCGGTTCCGATTTGAATACTTTCAGAGCTGGAGCGTCGGTGTCCATTCGAACGACATGGCCAAGCCAGCGGAGCCGCTGTATTTTAATTCGCTGCACTATGTCCATGTCGTTGTAAAGCTCATGCAGCTCATCGTTCCATCGTATGCGGTACACGCCGTCGCCAAGGCGTAAATGCCCGTAAATCTTCCGCAAAATTTTCTCTCGAACACTCCAAGAGCCGCCTCATCGGATGTTGTCATTGTCCATGCTTCTGCGCCATATATGTACCAGCATGGGCATGATGAGTGACTTATAGAGCGTGGTTTTAGTACGTCGAGAAAGGACTTTATTCCTGAATTGCCTACTCAGTCTAAAGTAGCACTTGTTGACAAGAGTGATTCTAAGTTAGATTTCAATGCTGACATTATTATCGGTGTTAATGCTGGTTCCCAGGTAAACGAAATTCTCTACTTTCTCGAAATTGTAACTTTCAACTGTGACGTGGGAGCCAAGGCGCGAATGTGCTGATTGTTTGTTTGATGACAGGCGATACTTCGTCTTGTCCTCGTTTACCACAAGACCCATTCGCTTTGCTTCCTTATCCAACTTGGAAAAGGCAGAACAGACTTCGCAGTTTTTGTTACCGATGATGTCGACGTCATCGGCATAAGCCAGCAATTGCACGCTCTTGTAGTAAATTATTTCTGAGCGGTTCATTTCTGCAGCTCTTATTATCTTCTCCAAAATCAGATTAAAGAAGTCACATGAAAGGGAGTCGCCCTGTCTGAAACCCCGTTTTGTGGCGAACGGCTCGGAGAGGTCTTTTCCAATTCTGACGGAGCTGGTGGTATTGCTCAACGTCATTTTACACAGCCGTGTGGGTTTTGAGGGGATGCCAAATTCAGACAAAGCGGCGTATAGGCATCTTCTTTTAGAGCTGTCAAAAACGGCTTTAAAGTCTACAAATAGGTGGTGAGTGTCTATCCTTTTCTCGCGGGTCTTTTCCAAGACTTGGCGTATTGTGAATACCTGGTCTATGGTAGATTTGCCAGGTCTAGGGACACGAATTTCGATACGATATGATACCACTTTTTGCTCGATAGTTTTCAAACGATATGTTTTGGAATCGAGTACCAGAACCCTTGTATCGTATCGAATCGTAAATGTACATTATACAATGTTCTGACCGACAACGAAAACACCTTGAAAACGAATTTTGGGATTGTGGGCTGAAGGCTGTTCACACCGACTGTTGGTGTTCTCGTTGACATTTCGTACATCCTTTGTTTAGAGTTTTGCTGCACAAATACAAAACCAAAATACTTTTCCTTCAATTTCTTTTCGTTAGCAACCTTTTACTTCCATGCTTCTTTTATTTTGGTCAGCCAATTAACAATAAATCCGAAATGGCGTATTAAAAATTATAAAATGTGACTTCCACTTCGATAAATAATCGAAAAAAACGAGTGCAGATACCGATTGGAATGAGTGGAACGTGAGTTTTAAAGTGGTTTTCAGCGAAAACTTGTTTTCGTTTGACAGATTTTACATTGACGAAAACACAAGTTTTAGGTCGAAAACCAGTTTTAGCAACGAAAACATGTTTTCGATGTCGGTCAGAACATGGTATTACATTAATGTTACTACGTTTATGCGACAGAATTCATGAATTCTTCATTTCATGAATTTAAAAATGGTCCCGTTTATGCATAGTTCTCAAATTTATGAAATAAATTGCCTTAAAAGAGTGGCAATGCACTGGCGAGAAACTGAACAGTAGGGTTGTGACTTTTTCGGCCTCCTTTTGAATTTGTAAAAGTCGTTGGTACCAGGCAATGAACCATGTTATATTTAAATTGGTTATAATATATTTTCAGTTTATTCTATTTCAATTTATTTTATATTTCAACGATTCCACATAACTTTTCCAGTGTTTTAAATCCGGGTTATGCCACTTAAGCTTTTTAATATAAAAACATCATAACCCTAGTAAACAGCTGTTTGTGAAACGTGGCGTTGCCGGACTTGCGCTTCATGAATTTTAGCCTTAGCTAGGGTTCCATCTCATTCAAATCTATGTCGTACTATAATCTTGCTTACTTTGGAATTTATATGTAAAGCAATATGGATATATTTTGCGCTTAAAACCGCAGAAATTTGCACTATTTTCGGTTGGAATGTGCGCTGCATGAATTTTAGCCTTAGCTAGGGTTCCATATCTTGCAAATCTATGTCGTNATTCAAATCTATGTCGTACTATAATCTTGCTTACTTTGGAATTTATATGTAAAGCAATATGGATATATTTTGCGCTTAAAACCGCAGAAATTTGCACTATTTTCGGTTGGAATGTGCGCTGCATGAATTTTAGCCTTAGCTAGGGTTCCATATCTTGCAAATCTATGTCGTACTATAACCTTACTTACTTTGAAATTTATATGTGAAGCAATATGGATATATTTTGCGCTTTAAACCGCAGAAATGTGCACTATCTTAGGTTGGAATGTGGCGCGCCTTCAGTGAAGCACTTACTAAAGTGCAAAGTGTTAATTCTTTAATAGAAAATGAGACCAATATTCATATTTAATTTTTTGAGTTTTGTATCGATATTTGGAATATCGAGTCTTTTTATTACGATATTAATGGGTACCGGATACTTTTACAGCGATACTTTACATTAGTACTATATCGATACTTTCGGTTCGATATCGTGTCCCTAGCCAGGTCTAAAGCCCCACTGATAAGGCCCATCAGTTCAATGACGGTGGGCTTCAGTCTTTCACACAATACGCTCGATAAGACCTTGTAACCTATGCTTAGAACTCTGATCCCGCGGTAGTTGCCGCGAATGGTGGGGTCACCTTTCTTGTGGATTGGGCAGAGCACACTTAAATTCCAGTCGTCGGGCATGTGTTCATCTGACCATATTCTGACCAAGAGTTGATGCATGCATAATGTGACCAAGCGTACTTCTTTCGGAAGTACAGTACTTCTTTTTTTGCTTTTGTACTTCGTACTTCTAAGTACAGTCAAATGTACTTCTTTGCGTGCGATATTTTGTACTTCAGGAGGGTGATTTTGTAAACAGTTAGCGACAATTTTCGGATCGCTATCGAGCTTTTTGAGGCATGATATAAATGTTTTTGGGTCAAAAAGTGCGATAGCGATTCGAAAATTTGTGCATACTGGTTTCAGAATCCCCCAGGTCCTGTACTTCTCCAATCTTCTAGACGATTGTCACCAGAGCTGTGTAATGATTGAATCAATTGAGTGTGCATTCTCATTTTTTTCGTTTCAAAAATGTGATTGTTTGATTTAAAAAATTTAACAACCGCTCTTGAGATTGGTTACAAATTGTAAACACAAAATATGTAGTGTGTTATGGAATGGTTGACACCCATTCACATAGAGAATGTGAATGCAAAAAAAAAAACTCAATCATGTATGATTGGACGTTTATGCGAATGCAATCTGTCATTATCATTCAGTACTAATACTATTTGTTGTATCAGGGTTGAAATATTTGTACTCAAAATGTGAAACCAGAAGATTGCCATCTCCCTTAAAATAAGTAAACAAATAAATATTTGGTGCTAAAATATTTTTCTAAGTGTTTGGCCGAACTTCTGCTCAAACTTGAGGCATGAGTTCTGATTTTATAAGAAGAGTTTTCAAGGCAGAAATATACTCGAAGGTTTGCCATTGCGTGCCGAAGGACGACTGCTATTTTGGGTTATGATCTGACCAGGTATTTAACCATGGTCCTATGGAGTGGAAGTACGCACATGTAATCACTCTGCTACGGCGGCCGCCGTAAGTAAGGGGGTGTATTTGTGTTTAGGGGTGCAGGAAAAATTGATCACAGAAAGAATTTAATCTTAAACGATCATAGAAAATTAATAATGCCAAGGTTTTAACTATATTAAAAGTCGCTGATTACGAATCTGCAGTTAGATTTTAAAAATTTAAGAAATTTATATGGTCGTTTAAGATGAAATTCTTTCTGCGATCAATTTTCCCTGGACTCCTAGACACAAATACACCCCCTGATCTAAGGGTGCATGCATAGGGCTCATTCGAAAGGGCACGATTTAGCCTTTAATTTCTGACATATACAAAGTTTGTAGCACGTCAGGGTTCAGCTCTACAATTTTTCGAAAATGTCCAAAAACGCTGTTTTTAGGGGTTTCAACCCCTTTTTTCTCGAAAACGTGACGTGATGGGAAGTTTTGGACCCCAGATTCGTGTTCAGCACGAAAAATCCGTTCGGAAACACCAGGTCCCGTCTTATTCGCAAAACCCTTGTAGACCAGTGTTATTATTAGTAATCATCAATACAATTTCAAATTACATAAACCCAGTCACAGCCCTTTTTTGTATTCGACGCTCCCAGAAATCACATAATACATAAAATAAATAAAAGCTGTTTTGATTAATATTACATAAACTGGAAACTGTTAAAAATAAGTGCGCTTGTGTACAGAGATTTTAGAACCTATTTAGTTCCTAAAATGTCTGTTTGCAACACATAGCAATAAAAATGCACATCAAATTGCTAAGAATGATGAAGGAAATCGATTCAGACATGTTTAACTGGCCGTGCGTGCTCAAAACAAACACATGTTAATTAAGGAGCTATTCAAGTATTATGTAACCACCAGTGGAAAGCGGGGGTCTTGGTTTGCTTATTTTTAATAACAACGGGCAACATTTCTTCAAATAAGTAAGACATTAATTACACACGCACAAATTTTGCCTGCAATTTCGATCACAATTGAACACTGCACTTCACTCTCGTTTCGAATTTTTGAAAGCATTTTTTAAGCTATTTAGTGGTTTAACACTTCTTGTGGGCACTTGATATTGTAAAAAAAATATGCGCAATTCGATCCCTAACTACATTTTTTTGTAAAGAACGCCCGTTTGCTTTAAATTTGTAAAAATACAATTATTTTTTTATTTTGTTTACATCTGTCATTTGTTACAAATGAAGAAAAGTCCAAGAGTTGCCAAGTATAAATATCTTTATATCTATTTATTAAAATAATAATTTACAATAATAATTTATTTAATTAATACTTTATTAAAATACAAATTTTAAGTGCAAATACATTTGTAGAACTGTTTATCATAAAATGTTATTAATTTTTTGCAAGCATACTATAGTTTTCATGCATTTTGAGAATAAATAATCTAATATGTGTACATATATATCGTCGTTTAAAGTACAAAACCGCGTATCGCCATTTTGCAAAACCGTGTGACTGACATTGGCTGCCAAAAATTGGATTTGCTCACAAAAGCTCTTGGCTCAATTCTTATCCATTCGTCCTGAAATATACTAGCCAGAAATACGTTTGCTTTATAAAAAAGATAACCATTTTGAAATATGGGTGACTTTACTCTATAGAAAATAATTTATGCAATTACGCGGTTTTGCATTTTCTTGATACGCGGTTTTGTACTTTAAACGACGATATGTACAGCATG
>NW_016159150.1:58890-94597 GCF_001687245.7 Rhagoletis zephyria
GAATTATATTTAAAACGTAAATGTTAATACAACTGTTTTATATATAATCCCAAACATATGATATAAAATCCCCTCTACCAAAAAACTTAAATTGGGTAACGCCGGTTTGAATTTTTACAATTGAGCAATTGTCAAAAATCTTCCTTTTTATCAAAAAGTTATTTACCAGGGTGTCTTTGAACTAATGATTGGTACTGAGTTAAAGAATGCACACACATAAAAGATTGCAGCCTTTTCAATACTCATTCAGTGTTAAACCTTTTTTTGATTGGGCATTGGTTTTTTCAATCTTGCTATGAATATGTTGGTGTGTGAGTTCATAACTGCTTTGAGAGAATGGAAAATTCAAAAATTTTAAACCTCAATCCTAAGCGAAGAATAAGTAATGAAAACTGGAAAGAAAAAAATTGTTGATTTAAAATTGAAAATGATTTCACACTTACACAGCTCTGATTGTCACATGCCCTGGGCGGTAAATTCGTTCAAACCATTAAAGGCACCGGGGACTGATGGCATCATACCTGTGCAGCTGCAAAGGGCTCTAAAGGAGTCGTGCAATTGATTGGATCCTATTTATGCGAACTGCGTGAGGACCGGGTATAGCCCCAAAGCGTGGAGGGCAGTCAGTGTTGCGTTCATCCCGAAGGCCGGAAAAGGCACACATGTTTCGCCTAGGTATTTTAGGCCAATCAGTCTCTCTTAGTTTTTGCTAAAAACGCTAGAGAGATTGATAGACCTGTACATAAGAAACGCGATTCCTCGTGGCTGTCTTTCAAGAGCTCAATATGCTTATTGCAAGAAAATGTCGGCAAATATCGCCTTGCATACATTGGTAAAGTGGTCAGAGGAACCCTTGACGCATAAATAGTATGGACTAGGGGCCTTCTTCGATATCGAGGGGCCTTCAACAATGTAACACCAGAGGCAGTAGTCAAGTATATTCATAATCTCGGCATTGAAACCAACCTAATAAGGCTTACCTACAGCTTAAAACGGCGGACAGAACTGTCGCGGCGGAGCAGGGGAGCCCCTGCACTCAGTGTAGAGTCATTAGGAGTACTCCACAAGGTGGGGTTCTCTCTCCCTTGCTCTGGATTGCGGTTGTAAATGACCTCCAAGAGAGATCCCTGAGCTCTCAGGGATTGAAATTAGCGGCATTCGAAATTTCGTAATCGGCTGACCCAACCTAACCAGTACTTCTTTGAGCTATGAAATAGTTGGTCACATTATGCATGCACCTTATCAACCCCTCGTCACCGTACTTGAATAGCTCAGCTGGCAGGCTGTCAGCTCCACCAGCTTTGTTGTTTTTCAGCCCCGTTATTGCTATTCGTACCTCGTCATAACCAGGCGGTGGAACGGTGACCCCGCCATCATCGACGGTGGGCTCGGGTTCTTCTTCTCCACACGTTTCCATGCTGCTACCATTCAGTAGGGCGAAGAAGTGTTGCCTCCATAATTTAAGTACGCTCTGAACATCGGTTACTAGGTCGCCATTGTTGTTCTTACAGGAATACGCCCTGGTGTTGAAACCTTCCGTAAGTCGCCTAACTCTTTGGTAAAATTTTCTTCGTGGCCCTGTAGGCAGCATCTTTTTTCTCTGCAGCTTCCTGGCCCTCCTCATCGTACCAGTTGTTCTTTCGGGCTTGCTGAAATCCGACTACTCCTTCGGCGGCGGTACGTAATGAGCGGGAAATGTCGGTTTGTTGAAGAGTGCTCTCTGAAAGCAGGTGTGAGAGTCGAGTAGCGAAAGCGCTGGCTGTCTGTTGTGATTGCAGCTTTTCGACGTTAAGCTTTCCTTGCATATTTGGGGGCACATTTTTTGCTGGACAGAGGCGGACATTTTTTGCTTGGCTGCAACAAGATAGTGGTCCGAGTCGATGTTTGGGCCTCGGAGCATGCGTACGTGTAAAACACTGGAAGCGTGCCTTGCGGAGACAGCCACGTAGCTTGATGGATCTTTTTATGCTTGAACCTAGTACTGCATACTACCGTGTTTCGGGCCCCGGCGAAGTCAATCAGCCTCAATCCATTGTCGGACGTTTTGTCGTGGAGGCTGAATTTTCCGACGATGGTTCCAAAGATCCCTTCCTTTCCCACCCTGGCATTGAAGTTGCCAAGCACAATTTTGATATCATGACGGGGACAGCACTCGTACGTGCGCTCCAAGCGCTCATAAAAGAGATCCTTCGATGCCTCATCCTTCTTTTCCGTTGGGGCATGGGCGCATATGGGCGTGATGTTGAAGAATCTCGTTTGATGCGGATTGATGTTAGATGCTTGTCCACCGGGGTGAACAACAGTACTCGGCGGCGGAGTCTTTCTCCCACCACAAATCCAACTCCGAGTTTTCGCTCCTTTACATGGCAGCTGTAGCAGACGTCGTAAGGCCCCAGACATTGCTTGCTTTGCCCCGTCCAACGCATTTCTTTGATGGCGGTGATGTCAGCTTTTGTCCTTACGAGGACATCAACCAGCCGGGCAGAGGCACCTTCCCCATTAAGGGTCCAGACATTCCAGGTTCATGCCCTCAAATCGTAGTGCTTTAAACGTTTGCTGTGGTCGTCATCATAAGGGGGGTCTCATCCGCGGCTTTGGCTTGCTTCTTCACTGGATTGGTTTTTAAGTGGCGGATCCCAAACCCAGCACACAACCCATTTCTGGGACGGGGTGGTTTTGCAATCGAATACACGTTTATATAGCGAGCTGCTTGCTCCAAGCAGACACCCGCTTGCAGCCGCACCTACTGGTGAACAGACGCTGCAAACTTCAGTGAGCCCTTAAACCGAATAAGTCGGAGTGGCCCCACCGGAGCTCCCTCTCTTTCTGCCGTGACCCAAGGCTCCACTCGGATTGGTTGCCGCATATTGCACATGGGTTGCTCACGTTTCCCAGAGTCCGCGAACGAGGACGTCCGAGTCGGGATTGAGTATAGCCATGCAACTGTAACTGCATACCCAGCGCTACGACTATACCCCATTGCACTCCTCTACTTTTTAGTCCATTTATAAATGCCTTGTATATTAAAAGGTTTTTTTTTTTTAATTATTTATTTGAATACAATTGGGCACATTTGGAAATTTTGAAATTATATCCCTGGTCTGAACCTAGTCTTATGAGAGTTTGCAGAATTACCATCGCAAGCGTAGCTGCGCAATGGAGCCGGGCGCCCAATTACATATACATACATAATAATAACACTGTACGGCAAAATCAACTTTTTTTCTGGGTATTGGACCAAACCAATTTTTTTTAAGAGCTTGAGTCATGGGTAAAACAGTGATTACTCCGTTTTTCGAAGTTGGCCTCCGAAATCGAGATATGGGCCTTCGAAGTTCGAAATAGGTGCTTTGGTAAAAAATTATATTTATGGTGTATAACTTTTTTTGTGGAAACTTATATTTCAGGTGCTAAAGGGGTCAAAGTTCAGGTCTTCGAAAAATTAAATTCCTTATATTGCAAACAATTTTGAACTGATTTTTAAAAAAATTATATCGTTGTAAAGGTGATTAAACCAACTTTCTTCCTATACGCATATTTGTATACTTCGTATATAAAATTTTACAAAAAAACACATTTAAATGAAAAATTAACTTTTTTCATAAAAAAAAAAATATTTGAAACAAAAAAATTACAAACAGTTTTTTAAACAATTGGTATCGTTGTAAAGACGATTAAATCCCCTTTTTTCTGATATGTATAATTGTATACTGCGTATATAAAAATTTTCGAAAAAACACATTTAAAGGAAAAAATACTTTTTTTATAAAAAAAAAAAAATTTTTTAAAAGGTTGGTATCGTTATAAAGGAGATTAAACCCCCAAGTGTCGCTACTCGCTTGAGTGCAGACCCCATGCGCCTACTAACGTAACATTTTTTCGCGGAAGTAAGTTTTAATTTTTTTTTTTTTAGTTTGAAGGCGAAATTATGTTTTTCTTTTTTAAGTTAACGATAATAGAGTACTTTAATATTTTTGTTAATACACACTTCCTTTCCTTTTCCACTTTTTTTTATTTTGAAAACTCTTTTTTCAACACTTTTATTGGGGTCACTGGGGACCTCATGCGACTAATTGTGTGATCTTCTTTATGCGCCTAATTAAGGGTTAATAATAAATAACACAAATCATTTATATAATAGTGATGTACAAAAAATTTTCTTTAAAAATACGCATACTTTTTAAAAATATTTGTTTCAACACATTTTGCAATAGGACTGCGCAATTATTAAATTTATTATAACTCATATTAACTGATTAATCGCACAATCCGCTTTTAAGAGGTCGGCGCTAAAAATTAAATAACAACCTATAATAAGGCGAGATCAGCTATTTCCACAATTTCTTTAAAATCACCTATAGTGTCTGAATGATTTACATTTCTGTTGTTGTCATATATTGAGCTACTCAACCTTGATAACATACTGTTGGAACCATTTTGCAGCAGAAACTATTATCCTTCATATAACACTTTATTCGAACTATTGAATTAAGGCTTTCCAACATCATCCTTTTTCGAATCTTAGTTTTTGTTGTGCTTTGTCAACAAAGCATGTGAGTGCGGCAAGGATAATAAAATGAATTTACTTATATTTCCGAACATTTTATTACCTGTTGCGGTTTTCACTCCGTAAGCAATTATCCAAAATTCTGCAGAGTCGGATGGAATGGTTCTGAGAAAGGTTATTCCGTGGGAAAGTTAAAAGATTTAAATATTCAGTTTCCGCTGTTTTTCTTTCCTTCAAAGTTAAATAGTGAAATGGAAGGCCCCTGAAACTCGCCATCTTGTGATTAACGAACTTTTCTGGTGACAAAATCAAAGCATTTTTAAAGGTATTAAATTAACTAGGTAATCGTTTCGAAAGTTCTTCGATTAAGGTGGCCAAAATTTTTTGGCAGTCTTTTAATGATTGTTAAGTCAAGTTTATCACGCAGTTCATTAGCCTCTTCTGTAAAATTATCGTGGAAAACTAAGTTTTGTATATTTTTATAATTCGGAAAAATTTATTTGAAGGGAAAAAATCGCCAATGGCGATTTCCTAAATTTTAACGCGCAAATATCCAAAAAAAATCGCCAATTTGGCGCTAAATCGCTAAATCTGGACAGTCTGGTAAGAGCTAATACCGTCCGAAAACACTACAGTACAGATATATCAATAAACCGTTCGAAAGAACAGGAACACATACGTTCATAAATAAACATGTACACAACACACACCCAAAAACGGCACTCACGTACAAAATACATTGACAAAAACGGTACTAGACTGTCTCGCTTTGATTTCGAAATGCTTACACATTGAGAAGCTAGCTTACTGCCAATATAGAAGTGTTACATATATGAAAAAAACCCATATTCCTATTAATTTTTTAAATTTTGAACATTGAGAATTTCCACGATTTCACAATATGTAGTACTGTCTAAAATCAAATCTATTTTCAAATAAACTGATACTTCATTTAAATACGGCCTTGAATTTATAGTGTGGCAAAGGAATTCATCAATATTGTTTCAAAATTGATATACATATACAATCGTTCTTTAGCAAAGAAGTGGTTTTTCAGGAATTTTTAGGAAAATTAGGGTCGCACCGCCCACTTGTATAAGCTTAAGAAGCTTAAGCGCAATGTGTATACCACATTTGGTTGAGGTCGATCAAGTAGTTTTTGAGATACGCATATATCATATAAGTGGGCGGTGCCACTTGATGATTGATGAATTCCTTAGCCACCTCCTCTCCTAAATTCGACAATTTTAATGCGATTGCAATTAATGAAGTATCAGTTTATTTGAAAATAGATTTGATTTTAGACAGTACTACATATTTTGAAAAATTAAGAGAAATATGTGTTTTTTTTATTTTACCCCATAAAAATCCCAACAAGCCAAGTCCGTAAATAGATTGTTAAATACCATTTTAAAGGCCTATATATCCTATTCTCAGATGACTTTCGATCTTTGAAATCGAGTCAAAAATAGTCATTCAAAAACTCATAAATCTACAAAACCGTATTTTTTAACCTAAATCGACACATCGCGACGTCTAAATGACCTTTAAAATATCTATAAAAAGAGGCAATAATATTTCTCATAAAAACTAATAAAATTAGGGGCTAGGGTCTTGAAATTTCCAAAAAAAAACATTTTCGATGAGCGCCCTAATGTTCATATGTGCGTATGCACATAAATACATTTTTTTTTGTAGCTGCGTTTGAAAATATATTAAGGGAGTTCAAGGTTTGTAGCATTTTAGATGTTTTTTATCCCATTTGGCCATAATGCGTGGTTTGGTTGAAATAAAGTACGCCAGATTGTTTGACGAATATTTGATACCATGCTGTGACAGAACTGTTTGAAAGTGAGGAGTCAAATCAACAGAACAGAAAACCCAAAAAAAGACTTTTCAGCTATCCTAGAGGTTAACTCTTGATATTGGCGCAGTAAAGCTCAGCGTCAAAAGTAAAAAAAAATGCTTTCCTAGCACGGCAACAGCAGTTTTTTAATGTATTTTTTACTTTTTCAAACACTGTTTAGTACTATAGTAGAGTTTAATTTTATTTGCCAAAAGAAAAAATTTATTTGCCAAAAGATTAATTTTATTTGCGAAAAGGTTAAATTTATTTGCCAAAGGATTAAATTTATTTGCCAAAATATTAAATTTATTTGTCAAAAGATTAAATTTATTTGCCAAAAGATTACATTTATTTGCCAAAAGATTAATTTTATTTGCCAAAAGTTTAGCTTAATGTGTCAATGCTATATAACCTGTTATGTAAAAAAGCAAAGCCATGGTGTTTTTATTTTTGTATATGCCTTAGACTTCAGTTACATATACTTTTGCTTTATTTTTAACAGGGCTGTGGGTGAACAAGAACGAATTAACGCTTAAAACACAATAAATTATTTCTTTTACTTAAATACGGTATTCAATTGTATTACTAATTAGTAATTTTTTTGTAAAATTTTTGTTTATAAGAAAAAATTTGTATTTTTCCCTTTTAAGTGTTTTTTTATCAAATTTTTATATTCGAAGTATACAAATATGCATATTAGACGAAAGGGGTTTAATCGTTTTAACAACGATGCCAATTTTTTTAAAATCGGTGAGTAATTTTTTTTTTGAATTTTTTTTATTAAAACAGTTATTTTTTGCTCTTAAGTGTTTTTTCTCAAATTTTTATTCACGAAGTATACAAATATGCATATAAGAAGAAAGGGGGTTTAATCGCCTTTACCACGATACAATTCTTTAAAAATCGGTTAGTAATTTTTTTGTTTAAAATATTTTTTTTATACAAAAAAGAGTTATTTTTTTTCATTTAAATGTGTTTTCTCAAATTTTTATATACGAAGTATACAAATATGCATATCACAAGAAGGAAGGTTAAATCGCCTTAACAACAATACGAATTTAAAAAAAAATAAGTTCAAAATTTTCTTAGATATTAAGTTTTTAATTTTTGGAAGATCTGACCGAGTCAAAGGTCAAAGTATAGCACCTGTAACATAAGTTTTCACAAAAAATGTATATACCATATAAATAAGAGCAAAAGGCGGACCACGTATGTATTTTTAATTTTTTTTCTTTTTACATGTAATATTTAAAAATAATATTTTACCAAAGGTCTAATTTCCAACTTCGAAGGCCCATATCTCGATTTCGGAGGCTAACTTCGAAAAACGGAGAAATTACTTTTTTTACTTATGACTCAGTCTCTTAAAAAAATTTGGTTTGGTCCAATACCCAACCGAGTGCTGTACAGTGTAATAATAGATTGGCGCTTACACATATGTTAGTGTTTGGCCGAGCTTCTCCTCCGAATTGTGGCGTGCGCCTTGATGTTGTCACACAAAGCGGAGGGACCTACAGTTTTACGCCGACTCGGAACGGCGATTGTATTTTTATGAGAAGCTGTTTTTCATGACAGAAATACACTCGAAGGTTTGCCATTGCCTGCCGAGGGATGACCGCTGTTAAGAAAAAGCCTTTTTTCTATATTTTTTTGCGATGTTGCTTTGACCAGGCCTTGAACCCAGGCGTTGCGGAGTGGAAGCGCGCACCGCTTTCCACTACACCACATACATACATAAGTACATATTTCGTCACTACACGCGAATAAAGGCGCGCTAGTGTTTTGGCGGCGAAAAAAAACGCGTAAAAAATTTTACGAAAAAACACGCTATGGAAAACTTCGGCGAAAAAGACGCGAAACCTAGATTATGGCGAAGAAAGACGCGTAAACATAGATTTATACCTGGCCAAGGACTGTCACTACAGCATCATTCCCTAAATACCCTTTTTCATACTGTTACACCCGCAAACATAGTCGCCCGCGAAAATAGGGTTACGGGTCCTTCGCCGTCAAATATTTTAACGTGTCTTTCTTCGCTGAGTTTTTTTGTATGCGTCTTTTTTCGCGGTCAACTTTTGATCTCGCGCATTTATTCGTGTCTAGTGACGATTTCTATTTTCCAGGGATCGTACCGGTTACGCATTTTATAATAAAGAGCAAACAATTTAAGTTATTTTTGACTTATATTATTAAATAATACCGGGTAATTTTGCTTTTTATTTTTTTAAGGCAAAAATAAAAGTTAAAATTTGCCTTTTATTTTTTTGAGCAGAAAATAATCGATAATTGTTGCCTTTTATTTTTTCAGGTAAAAATAAAAGTCAAAGTTCCAAATCAAGTATTCCAGAGTTGTGTACACTCGAACTTAAAAGTTTTAAAGCTCCTATTTGGATTCTAATAACTCCCCAATACACAAATACCAGGGTTAGATCAAATCTAAATGTGTATGTACTATGTATAAATACAATACATGAAGGCATATTTTGTTAACGGCATCAGATCTGCACCTATTATTCGATTTACAAAACTGAGGTTCCGAATTAAAGGGCTTGGCCTTTAAATAAACAACAAGGTATGAGATTTTTGAAAAGGGTTGCCATCTTTTTTAAAATTATAAAACCTGCACCTCTCGTTGTATTAAAAAAAAGGTGCAAAATGAAAGGGCAGGGCCTCTAGAAGTGCAAGAAAGTATAATTTTTTTGAATGGGGTGGTCAACCGATTAAAAAAATCACAAAACTTACACCGTTCGCGCAGTTTTAAAAAATGATATAATATGTCATATAAACGGGCTTAGTCTATATATCTACAGGGAAGAACGTATTATTTTTTAAAGGGTTGCCAGCTGTTAAAAATATTTTGTTTTGTGCGGAGCACCAGATTGTGTAAATCGTTCTCGTTATCTCGATTTTAAAATGAGGTGCCAAGTGAAAGGTATTCACCTAGAGAGGTGCTTTGGGTTTAGTTTGTTTTAAGGTTTGCAACCTAATTATAAATCTATTGCTTGAAATATGATACTCAGTAAAATATTGCAATATGGGCATAAAGCGAAAGGGTTTTTATACTAAATTAATATGTTCGTGCTTTTAAGAGTTGCCACCTATTAAAAAATATATAGCTATGTACGGTAAGTAACGTATTAAGGACATTCGATATTGGTATCAAACGACAGCTAGTTAAATGGCCTTTGCATAAATGTATGCGAATTTTCGAAAGTTGTCATCTAGTTAACAACTCTTAACTAGCTTTCGATTGATAGCAATATCGAATGCCCTTAATACATTACTTACCATTCATAGTTATAAATGTGTTTAATAAGAAGCAACTCTATTAAAAACACCAACATATTAATTTAATCTCAAACGCATATTGTGATATTTTACTATCATATTTTAAACAATGCATTTTTAATTAGGCGGCGCGCCTTCAAAAACCAAATCACGTCTATAGGTGAATACCTTTAATTTGACACCTCATTTTTAAACTCGAGAGAACGGTGTAAATCTGATGCTCTGCACGAAAAAAAAAATGTGTAACAGGTGGCAACCCTTTCCAAATAATGAAACCTTCTTGCACATCTAGAGGCCCAGCACCCTCATTTGAAACCTTTTTTTCTAATACAACGAACGGTGCAGGTTTTATAATTTTAAATAATAAAATTATAGTTTAAAAACTAAAACCTCCCTATTATAATTGCCATTCTTACTGTCATCAGGTATATAACTTGAGACGAGAAATCGCTGCATCTTTTAGGCGCATCTATATTACATAGTTACATCCCGAGCTAATAAAAGGAAGGTAATATAAAGGGGCCGCTGTGGTGTAGTGGTAAGCAGTGCGCGCTTTCACTCACCAGAACCTGGGTTCAAGCCCTGGTCAAAGCAACATCTCAAAAAATTTAGAAAAAGGTTTTTTCTTAACAGCGGTCGTCCCTCGGCAGGCAATGGCAAACCTCCGACTGTATTTCTACCATGAAAAACAGCTTCTCATAAAAATACAATCGCCGTTCCGAGTCGGCGTAAAACTGTAGGTCCCTCCGCTTTGTGTGACAATATCAAGGCGCACGCCACAAGTTGGAGGAGAAGCTCGGGCAAACACTAACATATGTGTAAGCGCCAATCTATTATTATTATTAATAAAAAGGGGCAACCCTTTCCAAAAGTCATACCTTGCTGTACATTTAGAGGCCAAGCCCTGTAATTTGGAAACTCAGTTTTGAAAATCAAATCTCTGATGCCGTTAACAAAAGGTGCCTTCATGTATTGTATTTATACATAGTACATACATATTTAGATTTGATCTAACCCTGGTAGTTATTTGTGCATTAGGGAGTTATTATAATCCAGATAGGAGCTATAAAACTATTAAATTCGAGTATACACAACTCTGGAATACTTGATTTGGAACTTTGACCTTTATTTTTGCCTGAAAAATAAAAGGCTACAATTACCGACTATTTTCTGCTCAAAAAAATAAAAGGCAAATTTTAACTTCTATTTTTGCCTTACAAATATAAATAGCAGATATAATCGGTATTATTTGCCCAAAATGATAAAAGTCAGATTTTTAAGTCATGGAGGAATCACAATCTACGATGTGAGATGAGTCTAATGGTAACTTTATAATTAATTTTTTACTACGCCTTTTTGATGTCAAAAATTGTAAAATAACTTTTATTTTCAGTCTCTGCTATTTTCTACGATTATACTAAACGTTAAATGTACGATACGCTGCGATTGTGTGCTTAGTGGTCGTTAGCTGGCAGCTAATAAACATTCGTATCATTTGATACGAATGCGAATGTCGAATACGAGTGTGTAAAATGATGCGAATCATTCGCATAACGAATGCGAATGCAAATATTCGCAACATCCCTGGTAAACACACATGTGACACGTATCTAGTTTATATTCTAGCAACACTTAGGTCCATAGCCACAAAAATATGCACAAATTGAGCATACGGGTGTTTCCATGAAAATGTCAACCAGGACTGAAAAAATAAAAACAACTGAAAAGGGTTTTTAAGACGAATTAATAAGGGAAAAATACTCGAATTTTTATATTATAGAAGTATTTCAGCTTATTGGAATATTAAAACTCAAAAATGGAAGAGTAAAACTGAATGTCTCTTCGACTCTGTTTTCTCTAATGAAATGAACTATTTTCTCTTTCCTATTAACTAAATTAAGAGATTTGAAACATTTCAATTACATCTTAAAATCAAATTTGCAACTAACTATAAAAATGAGAAAAAGGAGAAGTTAGAGCTCGAATAACGGTAATTTTTTGATTTGCTTCTGATAGTATTCTAATGTCGCGTACGTTATGCAAAAACATTGTATGTCATTTGTATATTGGCAGTCGCAGGTAATGCAGATTACAATTCTTAAGCGAGAATTCTTCTAGTTAAAGATATACAGTAAAATTTTCTTTCCAATCGAAGTAAAACAAATTTTATTACCCTTTAAAGTTTGTCGCATACGTTATTGTAAGTACGCAAATTTCAATCAAATACATCAAAACCAATGTTAATTGCAAATTTTCCATTTAAATTATTTAGAATAGTTGTAAAACAATGAAACGGTGGCGAGAAGAGTTCTCAATAAATACATTTTATTACTTACGAGAAAAATTGTCGCGTACGTTATGTCGCGTACGTTATTGTTTTTTTTTTAATATAAAACTAGCCAGAGATAATTTCTCTTAAAATTTGAAAGGATTGTAAAGGTACATTATTTAGCTTAGTTTAGGAATATATAAAGAAAAGAAAAACTCCTATGATTCGCAGACTTTCGCATATATGCGTGTTTCCATGAAAATGTAAACCGAAAATGCAAGCAAATGAATTCAAACGGCTTTATAACTTTAAATTTCGTATTCAGATGGCGGAAAAAGGTTTTGAAAACGCGAAACGGTGGAGAGAAGAACTGAAAAAATTTAATTTAGTATGTGTTACTAGTAAAAATATTGTATGGGGGAAAAATCTGTCGCGTACGTTATGTCGCGTACGTTATTATAATTTTTTTTAATAAAAACTAACCAGAGATAATTTCTATCAAAAAATGGAAGGATTGTAAAGGTACATTATTTAGCTTAGTTTAGGAATTTTTAAAGAAAAGAAAAACTCTCATGATTCGCAGACTTTCGCATATATGTATATGTGCCTTAAAACCACTTCTTTTTTTGTCGCGTACGTTATCAGCTGGTTTTGAACGGATATTTTCCACACCAAAGTTTCGAGGCTGCTTATTTTTTTCTCAAACATAGTACCCTTTGGTTTCAACATAACCGTAATCTTTTTTTTCTGTAACTTCTATTTTTGATAGATTTACGTTACTCTATAAGCGTACGAATGTCGCGTACGGCTGTATGGAAACACCCATATGCATAAATACAATGTATGTTTATATGTATGTAAATGGAATATCAACTCACTGCATTACTGATAAGTATAGCTATTGTATTAGCAATTGGAAACAGAATAATGGTCAGCAGAAAGAAACTCATTGGAATGCAGTGGTCAAATCGATTCATTCATATGGCGCATTTACATCAGAGCCTTTCATTCAGATAATCCACTACCAATTTGTACGGCAGTAAGTAGATTAGTAAAACGCATCACATACGAATAGATGAACGGTGATATATCCCGAGTTGCACAATTTTTCCCCACCATTGCTCTAACGTGCTATTGAATGTGCCCAAATTTTAGTGTTTTTTGTTGTACTTTTGCCCATTTATACTTTGGCTGTATAACTTGTACGGGAATTTTATGTGGCGCTCTTTTTATTGAAGGGTCGCGTTCTGTTTTTTACGGCTTCATGCACATTACAGAAGAATTCTTGTATGACGAGCTTATTGCCTTCTACACCAACGATAGCCCTGTCCATTGTCATAGTCCATCCCAAGGCGATTTCCTTTTCCGATTGCAATATATCTTACTAGCGTTTATTGATGGCTACAATTTTATTATTTTTTCCTGCTTTCCAAACTGTGGTGTAGTATTAGTAATGACCAATAGTTAGAAGAAGAAATATACATATGTACGCACTTATGGATGTATGTATGTACATAGATATGAGGATATGAGTGTATGCATTTTTTAAAAGGAGGACATTGTCTTAAATGATGCAGGGAAAGCGTTTGTGCATATCGCTTAGTAGACTCCTTTTACTGTGGTAATAATAAATTAAATTACATTTTTTGTTTGGTAGTGAACCATTCAACTATATCTTCTCTTCTGTATCTCTGATACTGAATTCAAGAAACTGACATACTTGTTGGCATGAAAAGTGTCGCTATCACCAAGGGTGTAGCCAACCAATTCCAAAGGGGAGGCAACTAATATGCGTACCCTGAGGATCATCGGAGTGGCACGGACTACGAGTTTTTCCCAGGGCTGCATAGCAAAGACTTTTTCATCGCTCCGCTTTAGCTCCGCTCCGTAATTTTGTTTCGCTCCGAGCTCCGCTCCCGTTCCCAATAAAAACGTTTTTTCAATTCGTCAGAATATTTTCTTAGTACGTTTGTTACCGCATTACTTAGGACCACTTGATCCAATAATTCTTCATTTTTCGGGAAGGGTTGTACCTCAAGGGAAATACCCTTCTAATTTGGTTTAGTTCCGATCATTGGCTCATGAAGCAATTAACGGTAATCCAAATTTTTTGTATGAGAATTGAAGTGTTTGTTTGCTTAAAAATTATTTGTTAAATATTTAGGTACTAGTATATCGAGCCCAAACCGCCAAAACAACGTAAAAAACGGAGCACTTCTGCATCCAAACGATAAATTAAAGCAAAAAAATTCGCTTACGTTTTTTTGCGGTTTGGCTCTATTAACAAATATATGTTTTTATACATGGGTGTTTCCTGCGTTACGGACGTTCCGTTTGGAGACACTTTTTTCATTATAAAAACTATAGTAGGCTCCGAATGAACACAAATTTTTTGTCATGAGTAGTCATCACCAATACCCATGATACAAAAAAGGAGGTAGTTTCAATAAACAACTTTTTGATTAAAAAGGAGATTTTTGACAATTGCTAAATTGTAAAAAATTCGAAGCGGCGTTACCCAATTTAAGTTATTTGGTGGAGGGGATTTTATATCCTAAATTTGGGAGTATAAATAAAATAGTTGTATCAACATTTACCTTTTAAAAATAATTAATATCTTATCTTAAAAACGTTAAAATTTTACATTAAGTTCGATAACTACTTGACAAAATCTTTATTTTTAGATTGATCAGATTTTAGTATACATTATGTCATCTGATTATCACACAGCTAGCCAGGACTATTACAGTTTCCTATATCGGATTGTTTCTGATATATTTGAGACCCTGAAATTACACATTTGGATAATGTCTTTATCCATGTCTTTCAAGTAACTTGAAAACGGAATTTACTTTGGGACCCATATGCCTCATGACTTTCAGAGAAGTGAGTATTATCCAATTCTAGTATGTTTCGACAATATCGTTGTTCCTTTGGGTAAAAATAAATGTATTTTACTGTTCAATATTAGAGGGGGTGTGAAACAAAATTGATGATTTATTGTTAGTGTGAAAACTAGAAACACAATTATCAACTTATTGAGCATTAGACCTCTTTCAAAAACAAAAGGGGAAATATTCGGTTATTTTTTCAATGATTTTGGTTTTTGTACAAATAACCGAGTCGTACCCAACAAAATATGTGCCATTTGCTTGTTCAAAGTTCGATTATAAGAACAAAATGCTTGTAAATAAACAAGAAATTAATAACAAAATTTGAAGGATTTTAGATATTGGATACGGTATCACGAAATGTCACAATCTACTTAATTGTCAGGTTGTTAATATGGCAACGAAAAAGTGACAACGGAACCACCTTCTTTTTTGTATCATGCCAGTACCTATCTGAAATCAATAAAAATGGTAAGTGTATAGCGATTAAAAGTTCCCGTTCGGACGTTCCCAAAATGGAACTCGTATCGAAGACGACTGATGATTTTTGCTAAATTCTGCGAATCTGTTATTGGTACAAAAAAACGATGTATGAATGGTTGTTAGAATAATAAGCAGTCATAACCATTGCGTCAACTTAAACTTCCTAACGGTATTTAGTAGCTGCCAAAAACTGTTCAAAGTTTTTCGGAAGTTCCCGTTCGGACGTTCCGATTTTTTCCAATGGATAAAATTTTTTGTTTAAGAATTTAAACAACTCGTTTTTTAATGCAAATATGAGGTTTTCTTGTAAATAAATCTACATCTATTCAAGTCATTTCTTCGTACAAGCAGACGTACATATCGCCGCCTTCAAACCATGCTAAGTCTGACTTAGTCTAAGCTGACTTAGCATAGTATGGTTTGGAAGCGTCGGTATGTACTATATCTATATACTGTTACTCACAAAATTGAATACACGGTGTTTTTTGTTAATATTCGCAATGTTTTACATGCTAAATTTTTGATTTTATTTTATATTGAAATATTGCTTATATTTTAGCAAACCCAAAATTATGAAAAATCTGCAAAGCAAACTTTTTAACAAGAATTTCTAAAAAAAATCAGGTAGGTATGCAGTTTTATAGTCCATTCAGTTTTAGTATAATAATGTGCAAATTTCAAATGTATAAAAAATTCTGAAAAATCATCGCGAATTTTTAGTCATTTGAAATTTGCACATTATTATACTAAAACTGAATGGGCTATAAAACTACATTGTTTTTTAGAAATTCTTGTTAAAAAGTTTGCAAATTTGCTGAAACTTTGCCGATTTTTTTTGCGCTGAACATTAAATACCCGGCGCACGTATTAAATATATGTTTTCACCTTACTGAAAGCTACCGCTACATGGTAAGCCGAGGTGTATCAATTTTGAGTAAATTAGCGTCCTTAAATTTCGAAATATTGAAGTTTCAAGCATTTCTAAAATTTACCGTTATATTAAAAGCCGCAATTTAAGCCCGATTTCAATAATTTTGAACGTTTTGCTTTTATGTGGCAAGCACAATAACCATACCGAGTTTGGTACAAATTGGTAGAACGGTTACCGAGATACATATATGTGATCATAAGTGGGCGGTGCCACGCCCATTTTCCAAAATTTTATCACAAACGTATTTCTTGGTTAAGTATTGTTGCAAGCATCAATTTTGAATAAATTAGCTTTCATATTTACCGATTTATCGAAGATTTTGTATTTCTCTAAATTACCGTTATATGGGATGTGGGCGTGGTTATTGTCCGATTTTAAAAAGTTTCGGCGGTTTTTTATGCTGTACGAAGGCCAACAACTGTGCCAAGTTTGGAAGAAATTGGTGCAGCGGTTACCAAGATATACACATGTAACCATAAGTGGGCGTGGCTACGCCCATTTTCCAAAAATTTATAATATTCTTATTTTTCGTCTAAAACTTATTATAAATATCAATTTTGAGTGAATAATCTCCAGTAGTTACTAAAATATCGCAGTTTTCGTATTTCTGAAAATTACCGTTATATGGGAAGTAGGCGTGGTTATTGAGCGATTTTAAAAATTTTCGGCCATTTGGTATGTTATGCGAAGGCCAACAACTGTGCCAAGTTTGGAAGAAATTGGTGCAGCGGTTACCAAGATATACACATGTAACCATAAGTGGGCGTGGCTACGCCCATTTTCCAAAAATTTATAATATTCTTATTTTTCGTCTAAAACTTATTATAAATATCAATTTTGAGTGAATAATCTCCAGTAGTTACTAAAATATCGCAGTTTTCGTATTTCTGAAAATTACCGTTATATGGGAAGTAGGCGTGGTTATTGAGCGATTTTCCACATTTTAAACCATTTTGTATGCTGTGCGAAGGCCAACAACTGTGCCAAATTTGGGAGAAATTGGTGCAGCGGTTACCAAGATATACACATGTAACCATAAGTGGGCGTGGCTACGCCCATTTTCCAAAAATTTATAATATTCTTATTTTTCGTCTAAAAATTATTGTAAATATCAATTTTGAGTGAATTATCTTCAGTAGTTACTAAAATATCGCAGTTTTCGTATTTCTGGAAATTACCGTTATATGGGAAGTGGGCGTGGTTACAGTCCGATTTCGCCCATTTTCAATACCAACCTACCTTGGATTAAGGGAAACCTACATACCAAATTTCGTTGAGATATCTCAATTTTTGCTCGAGTTATCGTGTACACGGACAGACGGACAGACGGACAGACGGACGGACGGACAGACATGGCTTAATCGATTTCTTTTTTCATCCTGATCATTTATGTATACATTTGTCTATATCTATCTCGATTCGTTTTGGCTGTTACAAACAACCGTTATGTGAACAAAATTAATATACCCTTGTGCACAAGTGCGCTCGGGTATAAAAACTAAAATCATGCTTTTATTACAACAAGAACTAAAAAGTATAAAATAACTTAAAGATATAGCGATTCACTTTAAGAAGAAAGGGAAGTTCCCTAACTTGATTTAATTTAACTTTTTTAATTAGCTAAAAATAGGATTAAAGTGATTGGCCCGTAGTCATAGTCAAAATAAAGTCCACTATAAAGTTAGTTGCAGCTTTTTGACATAATTTTCAATGGGATAAATATAAATAGCTGTAAAAACCGTCTACTTAATTTTGTGAGTAACAATACCTACATAGAACAATATGAACAAAAGTTATTTGAAGCGTTCGGACGTTCCAATTTTCAATATACTTACAATCGACGATCCTATATCTTTCCGAAAGAAAATTTTATGCGAGCGGAAAGAGTAACCAAAACTAGCTTTTGTATGAAAATTTTGACAAATAAAGTAAATGTTACGACTCTTTTTTTACATTTAAAGTATATTTTGCGTCCGAACGTTTGAAAAAAAGCACAATTTGTAATTTAACTTTAGGCCGTTCCTAATATCTTTTTACGTTGTTTTTGTTGTAAATCTTACAGAACATAAGAACCAAATGTTTGTATAGATTTCCAATTCTTTTTAATAGTGTGCCACAATTATGAAGGATTTCTGGAAGGTATGGTTTCAGTTCTGTGAAGTTAGCCCCCCCACTTTTACAAATAACTACTTTTACAGGTGCACCTTATAGGACTTTGTTTGTAGTTGTTTGTAGTGGATTTAAATTTGTTTGTAGTTCAACAGATAAGAAATCGTTTGCAGTTGTTTGTAGTGGTTTTGATTTTTTCTGTAGCTTAACAGATAACGAAATACGATCGGGTGAAAAAATCATCCCCACCCCACTTTCACCAACCTTGTAGGAAATCGTATGTAGTTGTTTGTAGTGGTTTTGATTTTTTCTGTTTTATTTCGATTGTAGTTCAACAGATACCGAAATAAAGACAGTTTAAAAAAATACTTTTTTCTTAAAATCCGGGTGCTACCAAATTGATATTTTATTATAATTAAAAATGGTGTGTAGATGCTTGTATTTCTTTTAATTTCGTTTGTAGCTCAACAGATACCGATATAAAGACATTTGAAAAAAAAATATTTTTTTCTTGAAATCCGGGTGCTATCAAATTGATATTTTATTATGATTAGAAAACGCTTGTAGATGTTTATGGTGCTTTTTATTTCGTTTGTAGTTCAACGGATACCGAAGTAAAGACAGTTTAAAAAAATACTTTCTTCTTAAAATCCGGTTGCTAACAAATTGATATTTTATTATGATTAGAAATGGTTTGTATATGTTTGTAGTGCTTTTTATTTCGTTTGTAGTTCAAAGGATAGACACCATTTCTCATTTCAGTTGAATAAGAAGCACTACAAACATCTACACACCATTTCTAATCATAATAAAATATCAATTTGTTAGCACCCGGATCTTAAGAAAAGGGTATTTTTTTCAACTGTCTTTTTTCGGTATCTGTTGAACTACAAACGAAATAAAAAGCACTACAAACATCTACAAACCATTTCTAATCATAATGAAATATCAATTTGTTAGCCCCCGGATTTTAAGAAAAAAACATTTTTTTTTCAAATGTCTTTATTTCGGTATCTGTTGAACTACAAACGAAATAAAATGAAGTACTAACATCTACACCATTTTAAGAAAGTATTTTTTTTTTAAACTGTCTTTACTTCGGTATCCGTTGAACTACAAACGAAATAAAAAGCACTATAAACATCTACAAGCCATTTCTAATCATAATAAAATATCAATTTGATAGCACCCGGATTTCAAGAAAAAAGTATTTTTTTTTCAAATGTCTTTATATCGGTATCTGTTGAACTACAAACGAAATAAAAAGCACTACAAACATCTACAAGCCATTTCTAATCATAATAAAATATCAATTTGATAGCACCCGGATTTCAAGAAAAAAGTATTTTTTTTTCAAATGTCTTTATATCGGTATCTGTTGAACTACAAACGAAATAAAAAGAAATACAAGCATCTACACACCATTTTTAATTATAATAAAATATCAATTGATTGATTTGATTGATTGATTGATTTATTCATTTTTCTTTCAAAATAAACATATGTATGTAAATTACAATATTAACTTAACATAAATTATAATAAAATATTAAAAGAAAGAAAAAGTAAGGCATTCTGTAAAAAGTATTAATATTTTAGTATCGAATGCCGTCTCAAGAGGAATTTAATGCACATTAACAAAAGTGTGTGGGGTGAAATTCAGAATAAACTATACATTGTAAGATAAATTTAAATTTAATTAAGTTGGTTTATGAAAAAGCGGTGTACATGCTCATGAGATTACATATTTAGTTCAAGTTTACTAAGTTGTAGGGTTCAGCAAAATTTTGATGTCGTCGTGTGATTGTTCTAATAAAAATGATTTAACCTTTAATAAAAATGTACGCAAATTTCTAATGACTCGTATAGAACCAGGTAGCGCATTGAAAGCCTTGCAAGAAACAATACTGAAGAAGTTACTGAAGTGAGTTGTGCGAGATGTGGGAACATAAACAAGTCCGTGTGAGTTTTGCCTTAAATTGTAGCTATCCGAGATCAGGCTATGCAAATAACCACAGCGAACGAAAAATATCTTTAAAGCCTTGTAGTAGTACATATGCTTTACGGGAAGAATTTTCAGGTTTCTAAACAGGTCGATGGTGTGATGAAGACGATTTGCATTCGATATTTTCCTTATGACACATTTTTGAATAGTTAGAAGCTGCTGGATTCTACTATAAGATGTACCTCCCCAACAGCTTATACCATAGTCTAGCTTTGAGTGGACCAACGCGTAGTAAATAGTTTTAAGAGTTGCGTTTGAGCAAATCTTTCTCAAGCTATAAAAGTAACGAACGGTACATCGCATGTAGGACTTTAAACGAGATATATGAGTAGACCAACTTAAGTTATTGTCAACAGAAACACCCAGGTACTGAAAGTCGCTGACTTCTTCAATAGAGAAACACTTTTCACAACAGTCCTTATCAAAACTAAATGATGTTTCTGAACACAGCATAGCATTTAGAGCGTAGCGCTTGCAGTCAGCGGCATGAAATACTATGGCTATTTCAGGTGACATTTTTGGATGTAGATTGAAATACATTATCTTAGTTTTCTTGCTAACAATAAGCTTATGTTCAGCAAACCATGCCCTTAGCAAATGTACATCATTATTTACGCCAGCTACCAAATCCAGATAGTTCGATGAACCATACGCAATGGCCAGGTCGTCTGCGAAAGCCGTAACTTTTCCAAAAAATGGTAAAGAAAAGATCGAGTTCAGATATACCAAAAATAATATTGGGCCCAAAACAGATCCTTGAGGTACTCCTAACTTGATTGTAACAGGATTACTTAAACTGCTACCAACCTTTACTTGCTGCA
Source organism: Rhagoletis zephyria (assembly GCF_001687245.7). Lineage (NCBI taxonomy): Eukaryota > Metazoa > Arthropoda > Insecta > Diptera > Tephritidae > Rhagoletis > Rhagoletis zephyria. The sequence continues at coordinate 80,041 of NW_016159150.1, forward strand.
CTCTCCCCGATAAGTAAGATTCTAACCAATTATAGAAAAAACCACGGAAGCCAGCGGAAAACAATTTATGAAGTAAAATTTTGTGGTCTACCATATCAAACGCTTTCGTTATATCAACGAACAATCCAGCACAGTTCTTTTTGTTGTCAATTTCCCTATATATAAAGGAACAAAAATCCAACAGGGCATCTTCTGTTGACCGCCCATTTCTGAATCCATATTGCATAGGGCTAAAGAAGTTCTTATTTTCAAGAAAAGAAAGAATTCTGCATTTAACTAGTTTCTCAAAAACTTTAGAAATAGAGGAGAGTAGAGAGATTGGCCTATAATTATTCACATCTTTTTTGTCGCCCTTTTTAAATAAAGGGATCACAAGAGCACATTTCAAATCAGCAGGACAGGTTCCAGACAAGACACTAGAATTAAAAAGATGTGTTAAAACATCAACTAAGTTAAAAGCAACGTTTTTTATAACTTGATTGGAAATTCCATCAGAACCACACGATCTGGAGTTATTCAGAGAATTAATGGCTCTTAGGACTTCAATGCCACTAAAGGTTTCAAAGAAAAAACTGTCACCTTCATTTGTAGGTGCAGATATTGAGGAAAAAGATTCACACGAATGTGCGGAACAATCAGATTGCCCGACTGACGAGAAATGGTCATTAAAAATATTTGCTATTACTTCGGCGTCATCGAAAATCTCTCCACTATCACATAAACGAATTTCTTTATTATTTGTTTTGCTCTTGCGATTAAGAAGACTGTTAACGATATCCCATTCTTTTTTTGAGTTACCATACGAGGACCTTAACGCGTTACGATAATACGTATCTCGCGCCAAACGGACTTCTTTTCTCAAGTCCCTGCATAGCTTCAGATATCGGCTACGAAGGTTAGCATTGGACGGGTGCTTATGACTCTTTGTACCTAATTTATTTTTTAGACGAATTTTTTTCACCAGCTCATTGCTAATCCAGGGTTTGATTTTTGATTGCTTCCTACCTTGGTTATAAGGAAAACTTGCAGCCTTAATGTGACCTTGCAGAATGTTTAAAAACATATTGTAAGCATGTGATACATTTCCCTCCGTATATACTACGTCCCAAGATTCAAACCGTAACCGTAGGTTAAGCAAACCGAAATTTATTTTGTTAAAGTTAGAATTAACCTCATTTGAACTATTGCTGTTTTTGCTAACATTATTTATTATTAAACCTGTCATGGTATGGTCTGTAATATTTAAATCAACGTTTAGGCTATTAAAGTTAGTATCAGAACTACTCCGACAGAAAATGTGATCAAGGCAACTTCCAGAAATAATACGAGTTGGTTCGCTTAAGTATGATTTTTGGCCATGATTCGCCATAAGGGTAACATAACTATCTGTTGTAGCATTTAGGTTTAGTATATCTAAATTAAAATCTCCTAATATAGCAATATTGCCAGAATTTTCCCTACAAAGAAGACCTGAAAACTCTTCCAAAAACGTTTGAACACAGACCGCATGCAGTCTATAAACACACATAAAACTAAAAAGCCTTTTGGAGATACTTAATGTAACTTTTAAAATATCCGCGCTAGTGACGTTATAATTAATAAAATCACATTCGTAACTGCTACGCACAAAAACTCCAACACCACCTGCAGAATAAGAGTCATTAGTGTTTGCAAAAAAATTATAACCAGGTATTGTAAAATCACAGGTTTCATTAGAGTATATCCAGATTTCGGAAACAAAAATTAAATCCGGAGGGTTTTTAAACACCTCTAGATTGCAGAGCAATAAATCAAAATTTTGCCGAAGACTTCGTATATTTTGGTGAATTACCGTAAAAGAGTTATTTAAATTAAATAAAAAATTCGAATCGCTAATAGGTTTGACTGCGGCGTAGTTGTTTTTATCTAAAAAATTTCTAAAAAACATTATACAAAATTTAAATTAATAATAATAATTACTACTACTTGACTTTTGACAAATCGTCAAAAGTTTTTAAAAAAACAACTTCGCCACCATCAGACTTTTTTAACAAAATTCTTCCATTTTTCACCCACAGAAACTTGTAATTTTTCTCTTTTTTTGTTTTCTTCGCCACTGTAAGCAAAGCTCGGTTGTAGCTAGTGAGACTGTCGTTTATGTAGATGTTGTTTTTGTTTCCGCTAGCATCACCAAAAATATGAGTCGTCAATTTACCCTTTGCTTTACGTTTCTGGACCATCACTCTTTGCTTGGCTTCAATCGATGAAAAGTGAACACGGAGCACACTTGTTCGCTTAAACTTTTTAACATAGCATCTGCTTATCTCTTTCGAAGAGTCAGGTAGGTTTAAAGCAGTGCCTAAAATTTGTTTTGCGCACTCATTCGCATTTTTTTTACTTGTTAGCTCCGGCACACCATCAAAGTCGACTGCGCTGCTTAAAAGTTGCTGTTCTCGCCAGTTCAATACACTTTCGAGTTTGCACACTCTCTCGCTCAGTTTCAAATTTTCCTCTTTAAGCTCCGTTACTACGTTTAGGAAATCAGAGTTTAGTTTCTTCAGACTCAGAATTTCATCATAGAGCAACTGCAAATTTATCTCCTTTGTCACACTATCACTTTTAACTTGGCCATGCTGAGGGCGCTGGTTAGATTCCGTTTTATTTGCGTTGGTGTTGTTGTCTCTTTGCACACTGCTTTGCTCATTAGCATTTTTATGAGCATCAACGCTGGTTTTGTTCGTTGACTTTTGTGGTTGTTGTTTTTGGCCGTTGTTGGTGGCTTGCCTTGGTCTGCTCTGTGACGCTGTTGAGGATTTGTTGGCTGCTTGTGGAGTTAGCATCGATCCAGACGCAGCAGCACCATCCGCTGTAACTCCAGAAGCAGCGCCCGGCAATGGCTGCAGATGTAGAGATTGCCGGCGCAAAACATTGCATGGATCACATCGATGTTTGATGTTATTCGCCTTCATGTAATCCAAATCAGCAACAGTAACCCTTGCACAAGCGGCATGAAAATAGATACCACAGTCACCACACGCAATTTTAGGAACGCCGGAGCGATCAACTTTTTCATTGCATTTTGGGCAAAACATTGTAAATAATAGAGTTATTAAATATGTATAAGAAAACGTATTATCAAATGCGCGCACCCCACGACACAGTGAAAACACGTCCGCTCACAACGAAAGAAGTTTGATGTAATTTGGTAGCACCCGGATTTTAAGAAAAAAGTATTTTTTTAAACTGTCTTTATTTCGGTAGCTGTTGAACTACAATCGAAATAAAACAGAAAAAATCAAAACCACTACAAACAACTACATACGATTTCCTACAAGGTATACTAGTCACATTGATTGTTGGTGAAAGTGGGGTGGGGATGATTTTTTCACCCGATCGTATTTCGTTATCTGTTAAGCTACAGAAAAAACCAAAACCACTACAAACAACTACATACGATTTCCTACAAGGTATACTAGTCACATTGATTGTTGGTGAAAGTGGGGTGGGGATGATTTTTTCACCCGATCGTATTTCGTTATCTGTTAAGCTACAGAAAAAATCAAAACCATTATAAACAACTGCAAACGATTTCCTACAAGGTACACTAGTCAAATTGATTGTTGGTGAAAGTGGGGTGGGGACGATTTTTTCAACCGATCGTATTTTGTTATCTGTTAAGCTACAAAAAAAACCAAAACCACTACAAACAACTACAAACGATTTCCTACAAGGTACACTGGTCGAATTGAGTGTAGGTGAAAGTGGGGTGGGGACGATTTTTTCAACCTATCGTATTTTGTTATCTGTTGAACCACAAACAAATTGAAATCCACTACAAATAACTACAAACAAATTCCTACAAGGTGCACTGGTTAAAGTATTTATTTGTAAAAGTGGGGGGCTAACTTCATAGAACTTATGGTTTCTCCGAAAAAAAGAAAAATTTAAAGTGCAGTTGGAAATCCTCAAATATCTTGAAATGGAATGGACCAATTAGTCCAATATTTTGATGGATGATAAACTTGGCAAAATTCTATTGTTTTGGTCTTGGTTGACACTTTTCAACAAATACCCATATATATATTTATTTATATATGTATGCATGCCTAGCTACATATTTATATAATTCCAATGTATTTTATTACTACAACGCTTTTATCAACTTGCAATGTTGATTGTCCAGACACTTGCAATGTTGTGTGTCCAGTCACTTGCAATGTTGTGTGTCCAGACAGCTATAAAACCTTTGCTTTGCAAAGTTCCTATAAACAATCTAGACATCAACCTCGTCGGTTGAGAGGTAGATGTCGCCCTACGCACTATGTACGCTACAGCGGAAATGGACGACACGCAATTTCTTTAAATGAAATTAATTGGTGCTCGTATGTATGTACATACATACATATCTATATGCGTGTGTGTGCACTAGGGATGTTAAGCCCGGGATCCCGGATTTGTAATTTGCAATGGTGGCAATAACAGAATGCCTTATGTTGACCAGTTTTCGCTATATTTCTTTTGTTTATTTAATATTTAATCTTTTTTTATATATGTCTAGCTAATTATATATACACATAACACCGTGCGACAGGCAATTTTACACACACAACAAATCAATATATTCGCGAAGCCATGGGCCAAATATATGCAGTAAATTGCATTTTTAGCTTTTCTCTCTGACGTCAGATTTTTTTAAAAGACTTTGAAAATTGAATAATATGAGTAATTCAGAAAATGGTTTAAAAACTTAGTGCAATGTACTTAGGAAAACAGTATGGGTATCAAATTAAAGAGAAAATTCTGTAGAGAAAGGACAGGAAAGAAAATTTTTTGGTGCATAAGATATTGAAATTGTCTTTAAAAATTGTATCCTTGAATATCCTTGAAATGTTGCAATATTTATTTTGAAAAAATTATATGTTAGGGACTAATATAAACTTAATTCTAACTTTATTAGCTTACAAAAAGAAAATTGATTAAAAGGGCATTTCAATACCTGTTCGTCCTTGTGAACCCAAAAAATTTGAATTTTTTTAAACCCTACAGAATTTTCTCTTTCATTTGGTACCCATTTTTATTCTACGTTGTACTGAAATTTTTATACAATTTCGACCGATGATATTTGGAAATTGCAGCGGTAAAACGTTGTTATTCAAGGAATGAAATACTTCTTTTAAAGTATCTAGCTTCAAATATGGGCTTTAACTACCACTGAGAATTGGTAAGATCTACTCCTCAACAAGATTTTTACTTATTCGAAACAGAATGATAGCGTGTTGAACTTTAATAAACCAAACTTCACCAATAGGAGGAAATAATACAAATTTTACTACAAAATTTCGTTAAGCTTTCGTTCTGTTAAGCTTCGGAAATGAATCAGAATAATCAATATATGTACATACTGCGTCATAAACTTTTTACAAAATCAGTTGTAAAAACAAATTTAATTTACCTTCGCTTCATACACCAAAGGATGCAGTTTATCAACATTCAATGAGAGTTTACCACCAAATTCGAACTCGGCTCGGACAATTGAAAGACCCAGAATCTTGGGGTTGGAGAAAAACATTACTGAAATTTATGCCGATACCGTACCCCAAGCCTGCTGCACCTCCAGAGTTATTAAAATTAATGTTTTCCATGTAGATCTCGAAAAGCTGGATTAAAATTACTAGATGATGTAGAGATAGAAGCTTTCACTGTTACCACCAAATGTTGAAAACTTTTCATCTAATACAGATGCAAGTACAGAGATTTTTGAGGATTTACCTATGGAAACTGAGCAACAGCCTGGGCCCTCTAAAAAAGCAAAGTTGCAGTAATAAATAAATCACTAAGTTGTGGACTAGGCCTACGAGGGATACTACTTTACCTCAAATGTGGTGTGAAAAGGAGTCTAATAAAATTACATAAACGATTAGATAAAGTAAGAAATATGAAATAATAATTTCGCTTATTTTTTCCCCCCTTCGGGTTATAAAATACCTTAAGTTACAGGGAGAAATGTGGATATGAATAAGAAAAAATTTTGCGTTAAGAAAGCGATTTTTTCATAAAATCAATTAAACAAAAGTTATTGCGTTTTGAAGGAATACATAACTAAATTTGCCTATAACTTTTTAAATATAGTTACAGAGAAAAGTTATAAGAAGAAGTTTTAGACAACATTATTGCGAGATAAACTCAAGAAACGAATCACCTAAAATGGTGACCGCGGAACACCATCCCCCACGCCGAAAACTAGAATTTAAGTTTGCACGGTTATATGCTATATTTACTGCACTATGTGTATGCATTATTTCGGCTTTCAAACGAAACTGTACATGCAGATGAATATGCATTATTTCGGTTTTTTTTTCGTATGCATTATTTCGGTTCCATATGCACAATTTCAGGGTGCCATATTTTAATATTGTTTTGAAATGCCATGATGACATTTTTCGGATACGAAAAATGAACAAAAATTTAATTCGTTTTCTGAACTTTTCCGGATACGAAAAATTTACGCAAACCGCACTGTCGGCAAAAAGGACGTTTCTCTGCAGGCTGGGTTCATACATTCATGTATACGCACACACACATATATACATACCCAGCCAGCAAAATATCTGTTTTTCGATTCCGTTTTCGGTCGTTTTTCAGATCCATTCTCCCATTAAAACGTTCTTCCGAAACGTATGTACGGAAAATGATCGAAAATGGCTGTGAAACGGATGCGCTCTCGGCTGTTTTTCTGAAATTTGTCTGATTCAATTTTATACGAAAAACGTACGAAAACCGCACTTCCGGCAAAAAGTACGCTTCTCTGCTGGCTGGGATGTGATGCATATTACTTATATAGAGTAGGCATATGGTTCCGTGCAGTACCTCTTGTGCCTTGATTTTCTTGTTGACCACACAATTCTTCACAATCCCATAGAAATTTCAGCCAACACTTCGGTAACTACGTAAATCACCTAACTCTCTAGTAAATTTTTTGGTCGTTTTCTGTCTGGCAGTATTTGGAGTTTGTCGAATTCCCTTAATCGACATTTCGTGTTGAAGGTTGAATTTGCCGAAGGTAGGACCAAAACGCCATCAAAATAGGACTTTGGTCGCGTAACTCTCTTTCGTCGGAGCGTTGGCGCGAATTAACGAGATGTTGAAAAATCTCTAGTTGATGCAAGTTGTGGCGAAAAGCTTATTCCCTGGGATGAACGATAGTATTTGGCAAAGGTATCACTCCACCATTACAAATCCGACACCGAATTCGCACTATTTTACATGGCAGCTTTAGTAGACAGCACAAGGCAGTACATACGGGTATTTCTTGACTGGCCTCGTCCAGCGCATTTATAGGATATCACCGCATCAGCCTTAGTCTTTCTGCACCATGCACATGCACCATGAACACACATTCATACAGTGAAACCCGCTTAAGTAACCCACATTTTTATACAACGTGAATTTTTTTATGTAATCTGAACAAAATCCCTCTCTTACGTACCTCCTCGCTTATTTACCGAACCCGCCTAAATGTTTCGTACCCTATTTACCATTTTACTTATAATTTTCCCCTTTTAAGTGCTCTTTTAAGATTTCTTAAAATATTTACATATTCTGAAATTCAGTGGCAGCTCTCACACTTTCGGCAACAAAATTCAAAAAAATTAACGGTAATTTTTAGACAGTTGAAACTGGCACATTATTACGATGAAATTGAATGGGCATTAAAAATGAGAAAAAGGTAATTTTTGATGAATTTTGTTTTAAGTGCTCTACAAAGCCGTAAGCTTAGGTTTGTATGGTATTTGTTAGAGAATGAACTGTATTTTAATTGAAAAATCGATATTGTTCTGAATTTGGTCCGAAATGTTATTTCTAACACTGTTTATATCTGTGTATAAATATGTGTAATCAATGACTTTTTAAAGAATTTATTTCTTGTAAAAATTACATACCATTGCCGTATCTATTTTTTTTAGATGACGTTTTTCTTTATTTGTTTAACTGATTAAATAATGTTACAATCTTACTACGTATCCTTCATTAAATGTTCATGTTTTACATTCATTTACATATTTATGCATGTTAACAAGAAGATGTAACTACATCAATAATTATGTTCGCTTAAGTACCTGCATCGAGGTACTTAAGCGGGTTCCTTTAAGTACCCAACCCGCCTAAATACCTCAAAAAGCTGACATTTTTCGTGAGGTACTTAAGCGGGTTTTACTGTATATGTACACACATGCGACTTGGCCATTCGTGACCATAAAAAACCACGGCCGTTGCAAAAACATCCCCAAAGTTCATTTAAGTGGGCATTTAAAAAGTAGATGATACTTATATACATACATTCATGCATATGTACATGAGTACTTTTGCCCATTCTTCAATCTACATGTGTATCTATCGTGGATAGGTTATAAAAGTGTTAACAGATATGGGTGTTTTCATGTTTAAAGAGGATAACCTTTTATCACTTGACAATCTTCTAAAGTCAAATTTAACACCACCATATAGTTACATATGTATCTATCTAGATATGTACGTTCACATGTCAAACAACCACGCAAATTCATAGATATTAGGGTGATAGACTCGGTTTTTCCGAGCCGGTTTGCACCGTTTTCTTTAGATATTTATAGGCGGCTTTCTTTAGACTAGATTTTGCGAATATCGAATAAACGGGATTTTTTTATGAAATAAAGCGTTTTTTTCATTTCATACAAGTCTTGACCCCTCAATAAAAGTTTTGAGTTCTTCGAAGTTTTCCAGGCTTTTCCCAGTTAAGTACAACCCTCTTAATAGTTTTAGAATTATATCCTAGGTTATTTGGGGATGAATAGTATACCATATTTGATTCCAATAAATGATTGTGACACAAATGAAAAGATCTATACCTTTACTCCAACTTTTTATGGCAGATGTACACTCGGAGGTTTGCCATTGTCTGCCGAGGGGCGACCGCTATTTAAAAAAAAAACTTTCTTTGACGTTGCAGGCACCATAAATTGAACCATGGACCTCCCAAGTGGCATCAGGCAAATCCGAAATAAATCAGAAAAAATTCAATGAACTGTAAAAGAAAGTTAAAATAAGACCAAACGTAAATTTTTCACTGATTTTTATTTCTTTCACCCGAGAAAAAACCGACCGAGAAAAAAAGTATGATCGAAACTAAATATCGTTCCCGTAGTTTTGTTCCCAAGAACGCTTAAAAAGCAAGCCGAAATGAGAACAAAACCTTCAGGGATGTTTTCACAATAACGAAAGTGATAACAAAACCGTCGAGAACGTTCTGAAAAGGAATTATATAATAAAAAAAAACCCAGAGGGACGTTCCCAAAGAGAACAAAATGCGAACAATACTTTGGGGAACATTTCTAATAGAACAAAATGGCAACAAAAGTCTCCGGAACGTTCTGGCAAAGTTCAAGTCACAGGAAATTTCTAAATGCTCGGTTAGTCTAGACCTAATTTCCGTAACTTAAATTAACTTAATATTTTGGCCAACCTATTATATGAGAAACTGTGTTGGCGGTTAGTTAAAACTTAACTTACCGTAAGAAACTTAAGAACCTGGAGATTTTAGGTTCTTAAGTTACGGCCTTACGGAAATTGAGAGCGGTGAGAGAATCACGCTTGCCAGACTCTCGTTTTCATTTTTCTCAAAAATAAATGAACGCAAACATTTTTGTTTGCATGAATTTTTTTGATGTGGCATTTTAGGCGGCGAACTATTAAACAGCTGAAAAAGAAAATACAAAAGCAAAATATTTCCGCTCTTGGCTTAAGTTGACGTGTTGAGGATCATTGATGATTTCTTACGGTAAGTTAAATTAAGGCGAGACTAACTGAGCTTTAACAGAGAACGAAACCAGAACAAATCCTCTCTGGACTATGTATTCACGAAGAATGGAAGCGAGAACAAAATTTTCCCATAGCGTTCCATTAAGCTTCCTTTACACGGGTCGATTTTTGCCGTTCAGCTAAAATCGACCAGTGTAAATGGCAATTCAACTGTAAAATGTAAGTGTCTTGGCTGGTCGATTTTTCAGTCGATTTTCCAGTCGACAAAAATCGATCAATATGTCTTGATACAAACAATTTTGTACGTATAAATAGAAAACTTGTTACTTCACAAGTATGAACGCCTCACAGTGATATTTTATCCTCAAATCGGGCACATAAATGCAAAAAAAGGTCCCCAAGTAAGGTCCCGACCTTTTGCACCTGTTTGCATGATCAGTGGCAAAGTGGCATATAATATTGAAATTTCTTCTGAAGACGATTTTTTTTTAAAAAATTTTTCAACCAATTTCGTGTAAGATGTACGTAAACATGAATATATTATAATTCAAGAGCATTTTTTTAAAGAATTTTATGTATATACTAGCTATACTCGGCCACGCTTTGCTGTGGCATATTCCTGTTACATGGATGATAAATGATTAACGAAACAAAGCATACGTTTGAGATAAGTTTGATTTGCAATACTTGTGTGTAGGTACACAATATTTTTAGTTTTTCCATTCTCTACGTAGATATCAAGGCTATCTAGTTTGCCGACATGCAACATAGATTTGTCCATGTGAGATACAATCGGCATCTAAATCTAAACCATACTTTTCCAAAGGTTGACCTTGAGCATTACTGATTGTGATTCCGAATGCCAATCGAATCGGGATTTGCCATCTTTTAACTTGAAATGGTGTATCGGTCGGAATCATGAGAATTCTTCACCTTTGATAGGCCACGTTAAAATCTTTGCTTTCGCTACGTTGTTCATCAATTTCTTAACTGCGAGTCACTTGCCGTTGCAGAATTTTGGCTGATTAATATTCCGCAACATGATAATTGCCACACCTGTTTTCAATTTAAGTATGTTGGGTAATCCCTGGAAGATCAATCGGGTTCAAAAATTCCTTTGGATAATTGACTGATTCATTTGCTCCCACAATGGTGTTTATCGACGTACATATATGTTATTTCATCACTTCGAATGCTGGATTGAAAAAAATTATTGATTTCATCGACATCCTATTCTTCGCGGCAAGAAAAGCTCGTTCACTGAGCCAATTGTGATTCCTATAATTAATTTGAATATCCGGAAACATTCTTTCGTTCAGTTCTCCTTTCGATATTTCTAAGTTACAAAAATTATCAGGCAATAAAATTCGTCTTAATCTCTCATTGCCTGACAGCTTTCCGTTCCCTACGTTCAGTAATTGTCGCGAGAATACCTCGGCTGATTAATCGCTCTGTAGTTGGACATGCATATTCGTAGTCAACTGCAATGTATGTATGTTCGTCTTGCCACAATGTTGAATATTTCAGGCAAGCATTTATCTCGCCCGCTGGTGTCAATCGAGAAATTACATTGGTTTGCGTAAAATCTCCTGCGAGCAATATCAATGCATTCCCGAATGGTTGAATATTTCTACGCAAATCTCTCACCGATCGACCAAGAAAATCAAGAGATTTTTTATGTGCCATCGTCCACTCATCCCAAACAATGAGTTAACATTTTTGTAATAAGTACTTTTCCCATACCGGATGTTCTGGAAATATTGCACGTGGGAGTTTCGATGATTTGTATGTTCAATGGCTGCATAAGAGCTAAATGAGAAATGTTTCCACCTGGTAACAATGTCGCAGATGTTCCAGACGAAGCGAAAGCTACGGCTATGTAATTTTTTCATCGAACCGTAGCCGCAGTCTTATAAGGACTGTTCTCCTAGTTCCTCCTGGCGCATCCAAGAGGAAGTCCATTTATCAATTGCATCTTCTTATTTGACGGAGACAGGTAATAAGATCAACGGAAATAAGGTCAATTGACTTTATTTCCAACCCTGGTGCGAAATAAAGTCAATTGACATAATTACCTTTTTAAAAACGAAATAAATCCATTGACATTGCTCTTTCAAACATTAAATTTGCTTAGCTTCGCGGCGGCCCGCGTCCGCGCGATCGGCGCGCCAAACCACGTCACGCTACGTCGCGGACCCTCCCCCTCTCCCGCCGTGCTGTAACGCAGGTAGATTTATTTGTTGAAATAAATTTTTTTTATATATTTTACATATCGAGGGCTTATATTTAATAATACCCTCTATCTGCACACTTTTCACAAAGATGAGATTCTGATATAAAAATCCACCTAAGATTTAGCTGTCATCGGTGATACTAATGCTACCTTATATAACGCTTGACAGAAGAATTTACACTATTATAAATTGGAAATCAGAAGTAATATATCAGTGATGACAGGTAATAAGTCCCAGATGGTTTCTAAAATCAGAAATTAGTTTTTGTGCAAATTGCAGATAGAGGGTATTAATGAATTTAAGCCCTCGATATTTCACATATTTATATTTGTAAGTTATTGGAAGATTTCTGCTGTGTTTTGGTAACAACTTGTCTGCAGTAAAAGACCATATAATTTGTGTTTCAAAAGTGTGTGAAAACCAATAACCAATCAATTAACTTACATGATCTCGGTTCCGATATTAAATAATCAATAATTGTTTATACCCGCATTTTGGCACATTGGCTTGTTGAATGTGCCATCTAATGAATAGTTTCGTCGTTCTCCTTAGCTGCTTTTAAATGATGTCAGAAATTGCTGACGGAAACATGAATACAGTGTAAGAGAATTCCTTTTCTATAATTGTTTCCTTATAGAAAGGTTGGTTTCTTTTCCACCTTAGACTTTCCGAATTCGTTCACAGTAGGCTAATTTAAAACACAGAATTCTTTCAGTGTTTCTCCGGGGATTTGGACATGGACTGTTTCTTCAATTTAATAGTGTTTATTTTTGTGGAAACGAAACATATTTTGCAGGTTCTGGATCATTTCTATACTCTTTCTTCAAATATTTCTCGTATTCCAGCTGCGTTTTCCGTTTCTTTTTTCTCATCGTGTTTTTACTATATTTTTAATTTTAAATTTGTTAATAAAATCAATTGGTAGTTCATGATTGTGTGTGGATTAATAGCACCACACTGAGGATTTGGCAATAACCATTTTCATCTATTAAAAAACAACACTTAAGGGGCAATGTTTATTTTAAGAACAACATTTTTTTCATTGTTCACGCTATTTCCATTTGAATGAGGAAATAGCGTCAATGACTTTATTTCCAAATTTTTGTTGACTTTATTTCGCTTTTGAAAAGGTAATAATGTCAATTGACTTTATTTCGCACCAGGGTGGGAAANTTCACGCTATTTCCATTTGAATGAGGAAATAGCGTCAATGACTTTATTTCCAAATTTTTGTTGACTTTATTTCGCTTTTGAAAAGGTAATAATGTCAATTGACTTTATTTCGCTCCAGGGTGGGAAAAAAAGTTAATGACCTTATTTCCGTTGATCTTGTAACCTGTCACCCTATTTGACGCTGTAATCGCATAAGCGATTTTAGCCGAGCTCGACAAAGCACGCTAGTCGCTTCTCTCTGTGCCAACTTACGCCAATTGGAAATGCCACGTGAAGCGAAGTCCTTCTCCACTTGGTCTTTCCATTGCACCTCAGTAGTATATTTATGCCGGTTCTGGAACCGGAGGAGCAGCGCTGCTAGCATAAGGTTTGCTGCTGCTCCGGTTGCTCAATCGGCGCAAGCTTTGCTGCTCCGCCAAAAGATGTCGCCGATCGAAATCCAAGTTCAGAACCCAGATAACAGCCGCAAGATGTCGCTGATGACAAATCCAAGTCCAGAACCGGAACCGATCACAGTGTGTACCGCTGATGGAAATCCGATACAAGGTGGTTTATATATCGAAATTTGGTAAAGTGTATTTGCATACATAATACATACGTATTTTCATACATACATCCATATGCAAACGTACATACGTTCATATGTATATACATATATAGATGCTCCACCCCTCGAAAAGTGTGTTAATAATGTTCACATAGTTAATTGCTAAGTATTTAATATGTGTGTGTGTATGAATGGAAAGGCCTGGTGATGTTGATGATGAGAACAAATAAAATTTAATTTGAAATAAAAGAAAGTTTTATAATTACTTATATATTTTTATTTATTATTAGATATTTAAGGAAGAAATACATTTTCTTAATACATATTATCCATATACAAACGTACATACGTTCATATGTATATACATAAATAGATGCTCCACGCCTAGAAAAGTGTGTTAATAATGTTCACATAGATAATTATCAAATATTTAATATACATATATATATATATATATATATATATATATATATATATATATATATATATATATATATATANTCCATTCATATGTGAAAGATGAAAAGATTTCGTATTATTTTTGAATTTGTTTGACATTCGGTGACTCTTTTGAATTTAATAAATTTGTCTTTCAGTGAATATAAACGAGAAAAACAAGTATCTTAATCCTTTTTCGAAACGATGTATTTTTAATATCTCCTGCTTTCTATATCAAAATATGAGATTTCATTTCCACTTTTCTCACTAAGTCAGCAATATATGAATGAATGAATAATTCCAGATGAATAAAACATTTAAATATACATATACTTTTATAAGCATTTTTTTATATGTTTATGTGGGATTCGTTATCGTCCACTTGGCGTTA
>NW_016159150.1:94918-95563 GCF_001687245.7 Rhagoletis zephyria
CATAAATGTCCGCAGTTATATGAATTATAGCTTTGCTGTTGATTATAGTTATAGTTAATATTTTTTCCTAAATCCATATATGCTCCAACGTCAGAAATTCATACTAAGTATGTTTATATACGATAGAAATTCGTAAACATAAATATATATATGCTCTACAGTTAGAAATATGCGCTAGAAATTATACGTTAGAAATACAGATGCTCCGCCGCTATAAAAGTGTATTAAGAATGCTCACATAGCTAATTGTTAAGTATTTAATATGTAATGTATATATATATATGAATGGAAAGGTCTGATGATGCTGATGATGAGAACAAATAAAATTTAATTTGAAATAAAAGAAAGTTTTATAATTACTTAATTATTTTTGATAATAAGAATTTTAAACATAAATGTCCGCAGTTATATGAATTGTAGCTTTGCTGTTTATTAGTTATATTTAATGTTTTTTCCTAAATACTTTATTAATTGTTTAGGAGTATAAGTTTCCAAAGCTATCGAAATAATCAATCTCATTATCGTTTTCCAGTATTTGAAATATCCTAATTTATTATTCCACATTCTCTCTTAAATGGTTTACGTGGTAAAGTGTTACACATGAATACCCGTCTAAAATTTGGAATAAATATTGAATACTTCTTC